>NW_005187619.1:433828-435182 GCF_000239375.1 Pundamilia nyererei | reverse complement strand
CCATTCACAGAGAGTTGGGGAATGGCTGCAATCACAGCATTGTAAGATGGTGACAGATGTACCCTTAGGCCCCCTCCTCAATTCACAGATGGTTTTTCCCTTTTCATGTAAATGGCCTCCTTGACTCCTCCCTGTCCAGGATGTTACATCCTCATCATTGAAAGAGTGTCCACTGGCCTGACGAGGTAGCTCTTCTGTGTTGTGCTATCCTCTTAGCCAGAGGTTGTTTGGTTTCCCCAATGTACAAATCCTGGCAATCCTCCTGCACTTAACAGCGTACACTATGTTACTCTGTTTGTGTCGGAGGTGATAAACCCAGTTTATGCTCCAGTGGATGATGAGAGTCAAACTGACCCCATCAGTAATGGGGGACACCTAAAAGCTGATGTGTACCGGAAACCTACGCAAACGGATCAGTATTTAAGGTTTGACTCTCATCATCCACTGGAGCACAAACTGGGTGTCATCAGGACGCTACAACACAGAGCGAACACCATCCCCACTGACACAGCGGCCAGGGGGCAGAAGAACAGCACATCAAGAAGGCCCTGAGTAAATGTGGTTACCTCCCCAGAGGACCGCTTTGGTTTTCTTGGTGTTCAGTGCCAGGTTGTTCTCTGAACATCATGCTGCCAACTTCAGGATCAAAGCATTTCATGATTACCGGAGTGAGGGCCACAGGGCGCTAACCCTTCAGGCTAGAGATTGGAGACTTCTTCGGCACTGGGATGACTGTGGCTGAGTTTAGACAGTGTGGGATGGCTGCCTGATATAGGGAGAGGCTAAAGATTCTGGTGAAGATGAGGGTGAGCTGGTGGGCACACGCTCTCAGCACCTACTCTGTCACTGTTGTCAGGTGAGGACAAAGCAAACGTAACCTATGTTTTACCTGACAGGAACAATGTTGCTGTTGAAGGGTTGCTGCTATTCCTGTGTGTGTGTGTTTGTAAAAAAAAGTAATAAATATAAAATAATGCATTTTTAATGATTCCACTTGTATGACTAGCCACTCAATGCAGGCAGAAAGCTTATTTAATGTTTAAACTGCAGAGATTAAATAATTTTGCTGCTGTAAAATCAGCATTTTGTCATATTTGAAATATATATATATATAATATATGTCAAAAATAATCTGTTTCTTAATGTATTTTCTTTAAAACACTGTTTTTTTGTTTTTTTAAAAAAAAAAAAGAATATCATAATTATAGTAATGTGTGTGAATATGCATATTAGATAGTTTTGGGGAAATATAAGCCCTCTTATAGGAGGGAAAGCCCCGTAACTTCCTTTGAAACTAAATATGTTCCCTATAACAGTAGACAGAGCTACAGAGCCATGGCACCCTTACCCAGTT
>NW_005187619.1:432142-433192 GCF_000239375.1 Pundamilia nyererei | reverse complement strand
TATTGTTTGTTTACTTGCACTGCTGTAACTGGAGCCTCGTCGTCTCGTCTCTCTATATACTGGACTGTATGTAGTGGAGATGACAATAAAGTTTACTTTGACTTCAGCAGCGAGCAGGTGCACCGAGGGCTCTCACGCTCACTTTTTGTGTATAGAGTTTCAAAAAAACATCGGTGCAAATTATAAGTCTGTATTATAATGTCTGGTGTTTTTGTGTCTGTTGGTTTGTTTTTATTTTGTTTTATTTTGCGAGTTGGTTATTAGATGCTGCTCCAGCCGGTCAGAGAATACCCCGCCGCCCCGCCCTCTCCTCTCTGCGCTGCAAGCAGCAGGCGCACCTCGCAAACGAAGGGCGCCCTTACTCCCAGCAAAAGGGCGATAGAAAACTGTTAGGATGGCTGGGTCGTTGACCCAGGGTTTTTGAGTTTATTATATTATTTATCATTTCTAGTCTTTGGTTTCTTTGAGTTCTGTCTTATGGTTTATGTCTCTGTCTTCTCTAGTTGCTCTGTCTCCCCTGTCAGCTGTATCCCCTTGTCTAGTTCGCGTCTCTGTGTAATCCTTAGTTGCTATATCCCCGTGTCCAGTCAGTGTCTGTCTGCCCTGGTCCCATGTCTCTGTTCCCTCTGTTGCAGTGCCTGCATGTGAGTCTGTGTCTTTAGTTCAGGCTGTGTTATGTTTCCTGTTTTACTTTGAAAGTCCATGTCTCATGTATATGCGTCTGGTTTTGCTCCCCTTGTCTCGTTAGGCCTGATTTGCCCCAGCTGTGTTTCCCTCCTGTTACCCATTCCCTGATTGCTCCCTCTGTGTATTTAAGCCCTGTGTTTCTTTGTGTCGGGTTGGTGATCTACTGTCATCTTGCTGTGTAAGTTTATTTTGGCGGCTCAGTTTTGTTACTTTTTGAGTTTAGCATTAAAGCTGTTTTGAAGTACACTCTTGCCTCCGAGCGTCTGCACTTACCACCACCCCTAACCTGACAAAAACTGATCGGTGCCGATGCCATTCCCAATATGCAATGGCTGACGTCGGGGCAGCACAAGTACGAGCATT
>NW_005187619.1:411318-431777 GCF_000239375.1 Pundamilia nyererei | reverse complement strand
TTGACACTCGTAGGTCAAACAGCTGTGTGCGTGTTTACATGAGCGCGTGAGCCTGTGAGAAGACTCCAGCACACAGAGAAACGTGTTATAAACGACCTTTTACGACTTTTGTGTGAAAACACAAGCCTGAGCATCAGAAGCGCTCATCCTGCAGCTCACTGCCCTCTCGTACTTTGCATAGATACCGTCCCTGCTTCCGGACTTTTTTATAACTTGCGGGCTATAATGCAAGTTAACTTTTACTTCCTTGTACACACACGCGGATAGAGGAACTGGCCGTTTTGCGGGTGGCCTTTTTGTCAGCGCTCTACATCCTCTCCTGTTTCACTTCAAAACTCTCAAATCATGGTTAGATAGAAAACAAACGAGCGGAGACTTTGGGAGCTGTAAGGATTCGATTTCACTCACAAGGTAAGCCGGACACTTTACTTTTCTTTATTTTTTTCCTCCTTTTTTGTTTTTGATGTCAGTTTTCTAGCGACCGCGGTGTGACACAGTTCAGCTGGCTGAGGGGAAATCCGCTTTTTGCTGGCGGCAGCTGCAGCAGTGTGTGCGGGGCTGCAGAGGATGTGTCTGACCAGGCGGCTCAGCGTGGAGGCAACTCCGTGTCAGAGCGGGACCGGTACCTCCGAAAGCCTTCACGCACGGCGCACTTTACATTTCTTCTATGGGGAACTAGTTTTGAGGTGAACCGTTGGGTCCACGTGGAAGAGTTTCACCCATATTTAATTCCAATACTTCAAACTGTTGGTCAGGATAATAGACACGGGGCCCTCTGTGGCTTTAGTGTGGGGCTTTGTGTAGCTGTTGTGCCATTTTATTGTAGTTTTGCGCCACTTTTGTGAGACTTGTTCTATTCCATAAAAGTCGTTTTTGTGTGATATTGCATTTCCTTGTTGTTGCTTCTTCTCCTGCCTTGTTTGGGGTTATTTGTGTGCTTTTTGTCTTTGTGGGTCGTTTTGCGACAGTTTCACTGCTGGAAGGTTAGTTATTGAATATTAAGAGGTCGCAGATTACTAGTTGCTCTGCTAAAAATGTCTTGCATTAATAACTGTAATGAGATGATCTGATAATGTGGTTGTATTTTTAGGCAATTTTAAGTGATCTGTGCAGGAGACCTGATTTAAATCAGGGTGTGCACGTTATTTTAGTTCATGCGTCTTTCTCAAGTGTGCCAGACCATTAAAATCACAGCACCATAACCCGTAATGTCAGTATCTTTAAGTAAAGCACATTATGAGAACAATACGTCCTTAAAAAACTGTCAAATAACTAAAATATTATTGGGGGGTTTTTCTCCTCAAGTTAGCAATCCATCTTTAAAACAGGAGTAATAGCGTATATGTTTCCCACATTCAGTGACTCTGCTGTCTGTGGATCTCAGTGGAAAGGCACAAAGCTTTACATCTTCACGATTCAAACAACTAATTCACAATTCAGGTCTTTTCATGCCTGTGTGGTAATACTGGCATCACCACACCAGGAGCAGTGTGCTTTTTCTTTTCTGAAAAGGTCTTTGGCACAGGATTGTGTTTTCTGCATTAGATGTTTCCTCAGCAGCACGTTCACTGCTGCTAAACAAGTTTTATTCTATTTAGGGCTGATTTCTGATTTTAAATGGAAACAAAATGTTGAATTTCCAGCTGTGCAAGGCACTCGTGTCAGGCAACATGGCCCCTGCTTGGTGTGGTTGGCTGATCACAGGCATGGGCGACTGAACTTGCTAAGAGCATCACTGAGGCGGTGCAAATTCAAACCAGAGAACTGTTCAGAATCAGTGCTCAGACTTTTACTGGCAAACCTGTGGGGTCTGTAGATGCAGAAGGAGCTCCTTACAAAGACTGTTTTGGAGATCTTTGGCTACGTGGAGTGAAGGATTACAGGAATTCAACCAGCACGCAAGCTGCGGGAAATACTTGCACACACTCTTCCAAAAAGCCAGCGCAGCATTGCCTTCGTTAAACGCTGATTGGCTGTAAAGGTTAAACAGGAAAGGGAACGACCATAGAAGACTTTACCACAATGATAAAAAAGCACAAAAAACAACAAAGATCAAAGAGGCATGGTTAGAAGCAGAGACGGTGGACAGTTTCCACTGTTTTCAGTTTCACAACACCACCGAGGTCTCTGTATGTCGTGACATTTATCTTCTCTGTGGCAGGGATGAAGCTGAAGGACCAACAAGTGCACAGCACGAACACGAGTTTCTCACGTTAGTAGCTGTCCCTCAGATCTGTATCTCTGCCCCTTTGTCCACAGCGACAAGATGTAGACGTATTTCTGTAAATCCCAGTTGTGCTGGGACCATTTTACCCCTGATGGTGTTGCACTCAAATGTCCATCTTGTCCAGAGTTATGTGAATAAAGGCTTTCCTGCATGGGAAAAGATCAAAAACAATCAAAAAACACAATAAACCCCAGAATGTGAGTTCTACTGCACATGTTCAGCTCATCACAGATGCCGTCCACCTGTCCAGAACTCACAAGAATCGTTATTTGTCCTACAGTATGGGTCAGAATTGAATCAAGTTTACATTCAGTGTTCATGTAATGGGTCTAACACGAGGTCACCGGTTTGTCTCTGTCATTCTCTCTCACCAAACCTAAAGAACGCATCACTCTCTGTTTGTGCTTCACACACGGATCGTGAGCCAGATGAGCAGCAACATCTAGATTCCCCTTTATGATCACCAACGTTTGTATGAGGAGTTGTAATTTAAGGATTTTCTGAGCAACTGAAGTTTCCTTCCATTCTGTTGACTGCAGAGGTGAAGTATATCACAGACAAATTCATCACATTTATTCAGGAATCTCTAAACATAATTTTCTCTTCAGTTTGCATCTTGATCATCATCTTGTGTCTCAAATTGTTTCTCAATTTCCTGGTTCCTTTTCTTCCTCTTTGCATTGCTTTTGATCAGTTTGAGTTCACACTGTGTCTGTTTTGTTTTTGGTTCTTGTGTATTGCTTTAATTATTGTGTCCATTCTTTGGCTCTTTGAGGGTCATTTTGCATCTGTTTCTTTTTGTGTATCATTTGTCATTTTGTGTCTCTTGCTTTTGTCGTTTGAAGTCCTTTTTGCCACATTGTGTCACCTTTTGCCCTTTTTGTATTTCGTTTGGGTCTTTTTGCCTCCTAATGATTTTGTCTGTCCTGTGTCTCTGCAGTTTTGCTTCTTTTGTCTTTTTTGTCATATTAGTCTATTTTTCCTCATTTCGTGTCTCTTTTGGGTCCTTATGTGCAGAGTTGCTATGTATTTTATGCTATTTGTTCATTGTACATGCGTTGTGGTCATTTTTGAGTCTTTTGTCTTTCATTCTTCTTGCTCATAGCGCGCCTATTTTTGTATAAATATAGTATAAATATCCAGATGGAGACACAAATCATCTTCTATGAGAGGCAAATGACTTCAACAAGACATGAACAAATTCTAAAGAAATTCAAGGACTGAAAATAAGATTTCTGTTTGGGTTGCCATGAGAAACAATGAGACACCAAATTAGCAGAAAAAGACTGAAATGGACCATAAATAGCTGCCTGTTGCCTTCATTCAGCAGACGTGTGTCCTACAGCTCGTAGTCTCATAACCTTCCTTGTTCTTTTCATTTCACTGAAAAACCAATGCAACGACGTAGCTGTAGCTCTGTGGAGCGCTAACACAGCCGTCTGTGAAAGTAAAGCACCTGCAGAGACGTTAAAACTAAAGGACAGACCCCAGAGTCACCGTATCTGTATCGCTGCTTCTTTTAAGGGCAGATATGCGGAGAACATTTTCATGCACGTCCTCTTGATCGTATTGATGGGGCTAACGGGTCTAGCCTGTTCTCTTGTTCCTTTTTTCTCACAGCCTTTGGCCGTAGATGTCTGTTGAAGTTGAATGAATACATTGTTGGCTGGCAGGAGGGAGATGGCGAAATGCAAACAAACACCAACAGTAATGTTCGCGTCCACCTCGTGGATCTGAACTCACTGTTGATGTTCACAGAAACACGCTGCTCCAGCTGCTAATAATCATTTTACTTCACTATGGCAGTGTTTGCTTAAATGGTTAATATTGATCCTTATTATTCACTGACACCGTCGCGTGTAACTGTGTGCGTGTAACTGTGTGTGCGTGTAACTGTGTGCGTGTAACTGTGTGCGTGTAACTGTGTGCGTGTGTAACTGTGTGTGTGTGCGTGTAACTGTGTGCAATCGGTTTGTAAATACTGCAGCAAGTAATTAACTGGAATATTTAGTTTTTTTGATATTCCAAATAATTTCCTAAATATGTGATGAGCAGTAAAACAGCCGCCTTGAGTCAGTACTTACAACATAATGTAAAGTGTTTCATCAGGTTAACTGGAAAGTTTAAGCAGACTGACTAATATCAGTGTTGTTAAATGTGCTAAATTTGTCAAAAAGTAAACTTTTTGCTGTTTGAAAAGTTCAAATCTGTGTGGCAGCCGTAGGAAATGGCTCTGCAAAAGATTTCTGCAAGAAAAATAGAATTTTTAACGCTTACCATTTGTTCTCTGCGTGAACAGAGAGGCCAGGCTTCAGTCTCCCGGTCTGCCCCGATTACCCACGCCGTCGACGTCCTGTCCTTGAAAGTGTTCGCATGTGTGCGTGCAAGTCCATGAAATGTTTTGAATGACTTCTGATAAAATTTGGCTTCCATCCATGGAGATCCTCACGGCCCGCTCAACGATTTATTGGTGGAAAATTTACAAAAAGCCTTTTAAATTAGAAACTATGATTCTTACAAGATCAAAACTGCGTGGACAGAGCAACATGTAGGAAGCACCATAAAAAGATTTCACATAGCATCTCATATTTGACCTTTGACCTCTTCTTCAAGGTTAAAAGAATGATCTAAAAGTGATAATAATGCTGTTTGGAGCTCTTTAATATGGAAATACGTTTTCAGATCGACATACGTGTTAGCATGGGATACTTACTGAGTACAGCTGATTAATTTATTATTGTGACTTTGTTGTCCACCTTACAGTAACAGGTTATTACTGTTCAAATATATAACAATTTAAATACATGTGAAATATTACTGAAAAAGTTCCTTTTTTTAATTTTAGAAAAGAAAAATACACTTTTTAATCAAAACGTTTATATTTATCGCTAACCATTTAAACACATTTTAATAAGCAATAAAATGAATGTTGCAAAGTACAGTATCCACATAAATAACCAATAATTATTCCCCAAATGTAGTCTAGTATATTAAAATGTAATTCAATAAGGTAAATAACTGTTCAAACTGCACTACAAACTCATTAAGGACGTTAATGTAGAAAAAAGCCCCCAAAATGAACATACTGTAAATAATTTGTTAAATCTCGTATCAGCTGGTAGCGTGATGTCACATATTTATTATCATTTATGCAGATGTTTGCAAAAAGAAAAGAGAAAAGTAAGATTCTGCATATTTGGTGTTTTTTTTTCTTTCTTTTTTTTTATTGCTTTTAAAACTGTTTGATGCAAAGTTCATATATGTGTAATTGTTAAAGAAGCAATGAGCTAAAAGAGGCTAAACCACAGGTGTCCAACTCCAGGCCTCGAGGGTTTTAGATGTGTCCTTGATCCATCACAGCTGATTTAAATGGTTAAATTGCCTCCTCAACATGTCCTGAAGTTCTCCACAAGTCTGCTAATGAACTGATCATTTGATTCAGGTGTGCTGACCCAGGGTGAGATCTAAAGCCTGCAGGACTCCGGCCCTCGAGGCCTGGAGTTCGACAGCCCTAAACAATTTAGCAACTGTGTGAGGAGATAAATAATAAAAATATCAAATCTCTTTCATGTGTTTATCGTAAAGCTTCAACAGTTAAACTTATTTGAATAAATGAGTCGAAATTAAGTTTTTTGTTTTTGCCGCTTCAGTTCTTTAAAATCAGGTTTCATATATATTGCTGCAGTGAAGCGAATGCCATTAGATCTGCACTGTTAGTCCTCAGACTAAACAAGCTGAAGATGTCAGTTTGTTCTACTCTTTTCTTAAAAAGATGCGTAGCTCAAGTTGTTTTCATTACTGTTTAAATGGGGTTTTTATTTCTCTGGTGCTTTTCATTCATATTTGGGTTGCATGTAAACAGACTCATTATTCTAACTTTCTTTTATGGCACAAGTGAGTGGATTAAAGTGAGCCACAGACTCAGTAATGCAGCCAAATTATGAATGCATCACCTCTGCGTAGGCCTGTGGGGTTTTGAGGAAGATGTGAGATAACGTTGTCCTATACTGCAGAAATGATTTGACTTGTGATAAATACCCAAATATTAAGACAATAGCCATACAGTTCATGTTGGGGATAATTCAATCCAGTAAAAACGCCGAGTGTAGAGCTTAGAAAGACCGACGGACACGGACATCTGTCCTCCTTCCTCTGCTGCTGCGGCGCATTCACTGCCTGCAGGTGTTGCTGCTAGAAAGTGAGAGGAGGCATTTCTCAGCCTGCAGCCAAGTTTAAAAAAACCTGCTAGATTTGAGAGTGTGGCACATTAAGCAACCAGCTGTTCTATATACATACATACATACAGCTTAGCGTTAGCTCGGTCAGAACAAAACTGCACTCTAACTACGAGCAGAAAAACACCAAATAAGAAAATAGACTGAAGCTTTTTTAGATTCTAAATGACACTTCTGAAGCGAAACGTTGCACAGGCAAAAATGAAACTGTTACAGAGACAATAATCCTTTTGTGGAGTACAAGAAAAAAGCATAAAGGAAGTTTGACGTCTGTATGATTTAAAGAGCTGTAGCGCGTGTTGCACCTCACCCAGCACCTCAGGCTGATGTGTCATCTTCAAGGTGCAAATCTTCATGCTCTTTCTGTAACATGCATCTCTGTATATCTGCTGTTAATCACCCGTAAATGATTCTTTTGTTCCACAGCATCTTAAACAAGTTGCTTTAGACTTTAGCTGGTACCTCGCTGCAAATATTGATATTAACCAACACGTCTTTGCTGAGGATGAGCTGGATCCTTCAGCCTCTTCACTGCACGTGCTGAACTCAGCAACTTGCTGAGTTGCTGAGGCCACAGTGGTCTAATTTACAGACAACCACAGACTGTATATAAAAGATGGGCACAGCGACACAAAGCCACATATAGGTTTTGGGACATGGCGGTTGCTGTTCTGGCTGCTGCTCTGTTACTTTTTGGAGCCGGAAGCTGCACTCGTAAACTGCACGAAGGACACATACATGATTTGTCGTTTTTGTAGTTTTGCCTCTTCGCGCCACCGCAGTGGATTTTAAATCAAACAATCGATATGTGATGAAAGTGTAGCTTTAAGTCTTAAATGCAAGGACTGGCCACTCATTTTCAGAGGCTTAAAAGTAAATTACTAACATCATTTTCAATATAAAGATGGATGAAAATCATTAGCAGTTCATAACTGAGCCCGTGGACATCCCTACATGCCGTTCCCCCCCCGAGATGCTCTGCCAGGCTTTTGCTGTGGCTGACTTCTCTTGCTTCATCTGTTGCACAGGTTGCTTTCGGCTCATTGTCCATCTGAACTTTGAAGTCTGTCCACACGGTTTTGCAGCATTTGTGTGAATCTGAGCAGAGTGCAGTCCTGTCCACAGTTCATCACGAGCAGTCACATCATCAGTAAACGCCAGTAACACTGCCTCCATGACCTGTTTGTTACCTACTTCATACTTTTGTCATGTCGTTATGTCGGTAAAAACAGGCTAACCTCGGTTTAGTTAGTTCAAAGAGGCTTGTTTGGATGTTTAATCTGCTTCTTTTAAAGCCTGGGCATCTCTTGATGACAGCGATACTCCTTCCTCCTCATGAGTGCTCCTGACTTGGTTAGATGTTGTGAAATAGTTTTTCCTTAACCATGGAAATAATCCTGTCATCCACTTTAGTTTAGTCTTTGGTCTTTCAGTCTGTCGGTGCATTCCTTCTGTTTATGAATGAATCCGATTGTTTATATGGTCAGTTTCTGATATCTTTCTAACCGGTTTATTTTTGGTATTTCAGCCTGATGGCCTCCCTCACATGTACTTATATTGTTTTCAGCTCAAAATTACAGTTAAATGCGATAAAGAAGAGAAAGTCTGACTCTATTGTTGCATTATAGCTTTTTTAAATTTAAATCTTTTCTATAGAGATTTCTGAAACAGGTATAAATTCTATAAAAAGGTGAGGACCTTAACCCAGCGGTTCTCAACCCCCAGGCCATGGACCAGTACCGGGCCGCGAGAGTTGAGGCTCGGGTGTGAAATGAATGGTTTTCAGGGTTTTTTAGCGTTATTTATTCATTTATTTATTTATTTTTACCATTTTTATCATTAACCTGGTTTCCCTGAGTCTTTTCCTGTGTGTTATTAATAAATCTTGGTTTTTTTGGTACCAGTACTGGTTTTATTTCTCTTTGAAAATATTGTCGGACAAACTGTTCTGTGGCACAAAAAAGGTTGGGGACCGCTGGGTTAACCAATCCCAAACCCCACCCATGACCTGCTGACCCCATTCACAGCAGTACAATGCTTAGCTGCCTACCATCCTCTTTAGCCAATACACTGGCTATGGAAGCATGTCATACAACCCAAATATAAAAACATGCAAAGTATCCCTGTAAATAGCAGCTTTGTGTTTCTATGAATGCATTCCTTTGGCATCAAAGGTGGTTTGGCTGAAAGAAACATCACATCCTCATTTCACATAAACACAAATCTTCCTGAAATGTTTTCCATACAGTCGTGCAGGATGTTCACCTGACTAAGGCCTCAGTTTGTGCTTAATAAGTATGAGGAAATTTGTTAATGTAAATAAGATCCTTAATAGGGACTGTCCCTCACTGGACTTCAGTAGGAAAAGCAGGGGCATAGTGCTGCAATTATGTCAGTTAATTATTCACCTTTCCTCAGAACACTGAAGAATGCTCAGTGTTTAATGTTTCAGCCGTATTCACAGGAAAGCACATCCTGGATTTTTACACATACAGACGTACTTTTAATCATATGTAAAGATAAAAATGGCATTTCTTCTTAATCTATGCTCTGTTTTGACTGTAACTCTTCACTAACATTTCTTAATGTACTGTATTCAGTGTTGTGACACACTTCACAAGAGGTAACTCAAAGTTTACGCAGCTCAAAGTGAAATCTTTCATGTTGGAGGCATGTTCAGTCTCCAAGCGGTTTATTTGTTCTGTTTTTTTTCTCCTTCTCTTCACCCAACCCCTGACAAACAATTGTTACAACCACTTCTACTCAAAGAGCTCAAAAATATTAGACACATTAACAATGTTATGCTGAAGTGCATGATAGTCACAGTGTAAGGAACTTTCAAAGTGTTACGTTTTTGTGAAAAGGTTTTCACAGTCTCTGTGCAGTGCTGTGAAAAACTGAATCATCTGAGACTCTACAGGCCTCAGCTGGCAGGCTAAGTGTTAAAGTTCATGAAAGGACCATTAGAAAAGGACTGAAGTACGGCTTTCTCAGAAGGGTTGCCAGGAGGAGGAAGCCTCTACGCTCTAAAGAAACAAACGACAGTCAGGTTTGCAAAGCTGCATCTGAACAAACCAGAAGACTTCTGGAAATATGTCCTTTGGACAAATAAAGCAGGATGCAGCTATGCTGCAGTGGTGGAGTCCTGACCTCAGCCTGACTGAAAGCTTCAGAGAGCTGTGAGACTGATGAAGTCATACAGAAAACAATTACTTCTTGCTGAATCATGAGGTGTAATTAGTTTTTCACAGGGCTGCATATTACAAGGTTGCTGTCTTAAAAACCTTTCTTTTACGGTGCAGTTTTAGCTCCCGAGAGAAGCTTGTTAGAGCACTGTTGCATCACCTTCATTTGGGTCCTTGGTCCTAGTGCACATTTACCTCACAGTGTACTGACTTCACCTCATTGCATAGTGAGTTGATAGCTTCTCCGCTACATAATAACAAGCTTGTTACGTTCCCTCAGAGTGACTTCTTTAGCTCAGAGTTAGCTGTTGCAACTTTGAGTTTTGTTACACCAGCAACAATATCCTCGAAAGGCCTCACCACCATAACTGTCTCCACCTGTGTGTCTCCAACCGTTTCAGTAGCGTACAGCTGCATGTCCCATCCTCTGCAGTGAGAGTAAGACAGAAAATCCCCCCGTGTCATAAATTTGCTTTATTTCCTTCGTGAAAACAAAAATAAGAGAAAAACTTTGTGATATTTTTAGAGGAATTATTTCTTTTAGGTGATTAACATCATTAACTAACATCATTCTTTTGGCATGTGTCAGCATCATCAGTGAAAGTTGTGGCAACAGTGGAGATGTTACTGCACCATCCTGGTAGGTGTTTGCTGGATCTTTGTAACATCTGTGTAACAGCGAAGCCTGTCGACGTTACAGTAGGTTGCAGTTAGCTGCAGTACCAGCAGAGGGAGATATTTTATTTTAAGCCGATATGAAAATAATGAGTTTAAACAGACTTAAACAGACTAACACATGTAAATGCATATTAGCCACCTAGCTTAATCGTTCCTGGCATGTATTTCATACCTTCCTTGTTCACTAGCGATTTCTTGGCTTTAAATGTATCATCTCCCCCTGCAGGTGGGCTGCTTGGACCGGCGTGTCTGTTACGTGCTTTCCCGTGAAATTAGGTTGCTTGGAGACATTGTTTGGCCTAAAGCTTTCAAGCTTGTCTAAGTTTGCACCAAGTCATGCACACCAACAAACCTCATGCTTCTCATACTGACCACACCCTCCCAGTTTGGTGATTTCTCTGATGTGTCAGTGATGCTGCCTGCAGCCCAGGCATGCAAACTCTAATTGTAGTTTGCTTCTTAAATGAAAATGTCATTTTAAAGCTTTTGAGGGTAATGGTATGTAGATGTTGTCTGTCCGTCTGGAGGCGTCTTGAGTTGAAACTGAAAGACGTAACCTTGGTATGCAGGACGGAGATAATTGTGATAAAAATCGAATCAAATTGAAAGCGAACAGATTTTGGACAGTTTATAGACTGTATTTTTAAGATGGCACAGCATCTTCACACAGTGATTTCTGGAGGCTTGGGGTTTACACTTTGACCTTCTTTTTTTGAGTTAGAAGTAGACACTAGATGAGTGTAATGGCGCACAGGTGCAACACACAGGTACACATATGCCTGCTAGTCGAGTTTCAGGAGTGGAATTAGCGGAGTGCTAGCTGCTACAGCTGCCTGGACCAGCACACATGCCACTCAAAGCAGCTTCTCCCTAACTTAACACAGTTGTTAGGAAGGGGGAAATGTTCGGCAGAGGTCAGTTTTTTATACTAGTCTGCAAACATGCATATTTGTGCTGCAAGTCCAAGCATTTAACTGTGGGGATCTGTGGCTGACTCACTTTGGAGTCAGCCTCAAGAGGCAGCTAGAGAAACTGCAGCTTTTTGCACTTTGCGACATGAGTGCTTATGTAATAATGTACATGGGTTGAAATGTCAACACACTGACCGGAGTTGCAGCATGTGTGATCTCAACTTCCACTTCCTTTTGTATTCTGCTGCCTTTCTGTTAGCACACCCCACAAATGAGATGAAGATATGAAAAAGCAAAAATAGAAATGGTGCCAGATGTGGAGTTTGGACGTGGACCCACTCGTCAGAAAAGACGTGGGTGAGGTCAGCTTCCCATTTCAGGCTAAAGTAGAATCCAGATATAGTGAAAGAATTAACGTGTCGTCACACGGCTCAGAACACGGACATTCCTGTGCAGTGACCTGGATTCAAGTGAAACCATAAAGTCTGAAAACTGGGACGAGATGTAAATGAGTGATTTCTGTTGTTTGTCGTCAGCACCGTGTCAGCCAGAAGGGTCTGAAGCGACATGTGGCTATCGCAAGTCTCCCAAAGCAGCCAGATGACTGTAAGACACGCAGAACTACCACAAACCACACGGTCATGTTGCTATAGTCGTTTTGCTTCACCGGCTATGTATCATGCAGATATTTTGCATCTCCTAGTAGTTGTTTTGTGACTCTCACTGGTTGTGTTATATCTGTTTATGGCCAATTTGCATCTCTTCCTATCTTTGTGGTCATTTTGCATCTCCCAACCTGAAAAAGAAGTAAAAGTTCACACTATATGGCTCGTTGTCCTGGGCAGTAATCCACACGTGCATTTATTCACTGTTTTCAGATCAAGTATGTGCATTTATTATTTTTTCTTGATCGTATGTGTTAGTAAAAAGCATCGTACATTTCTTGTCTGAAGAAGGGACACATCAGTAGGGATTCTGAATAGACTCTAAATATCTGTTTCGCCTCCTTGTGAAACCGTTGTGTAGTTCAAAACTATTTTTAGGCTCTTGTGTTGTGTCATTGAGGGTCTTTATTTCCTATCAAGTATTCTCATTACCCGCAGATCTGCTGTGTTTTCCTTGCACCCCCTTCATGCCACTCCTAAACCGAGGGGTTCCACAGAGTTCAATCCTGGGTCCATTATTATTGTCTTTACATTAAATGATACCTGCTAAAGACTAATCTTTTAATCGCATTTATTATCACTTTGAAAAACACTTACTTACAATAAGTTCATTTACAGAAATGGCTCACAGAAAATTGTACTGTATGAACCTGTTAAAGAAGAGTAAAAAACAAAGGAAACAATAAATGTCTTTAAAAACGATTTAATGAAACAGAACTGGGATGAAGTGTTCAGAAACAGGATGCGAACGGTGCTTATGATGAATTGCTTAGAATATTTACATTATTGTATAATACAAACTGTCCAATAAAGCAATATAGTAGAAAGCATGAATATACGGACTGTCCACGGATAACAAAAGGTCTGCTAAAGAAGGAAAAATGCACTATACAGAGATTTCTTAAGAAAGAGAACCAAAGGTACTGAAATTAGATATGAAAGATATAAAAATAAGTTAATGAATATACTTAAATATAGTAAGAAGGAATTAGATAATAATAGAAATAATATTAAAAGACTATGGGAAATACTGAACAGTGTTATAAAACATGGGGCTGGACTAAACAACCATCCCACGTATTTCAGTGTTTCAATGAATATGAAGAATATAATATGGATGTTGTAGCAAACAGCTTTAATCATTTCTTTGTAACTGCTGAAGCAAATTTAGCAAGAACGATCACTGATCCTGGGACAGCAGAGGATAGACAGAAATCCTTATTCAATATTTCTCACAGCTGCCGATGAAAATAAAGTTTTTTAAATTGTCAAAAAATGTGAAAATCAGAAATCCTTGGATTGTAATGATACTGATATTCTTTGAGGGTATTTTAAAACCATTTACTTACATTTCAAACTAGTCGATTTTCAGACCGAATGAAAACAAAAAGTTATAGCTCGGGCAACAAACACCATTTCACAAACTACAGGCCTGCCTCTTTACCTCAGTTCTCAAAAATACTTGAAAAACTGTTTAACAACCAACTGGAAAATGTATAGATAAACTACTCACCGAGAGTGGGTACGGCTTCAGATGAAGAAGATCAACATCATCGGCACTATTAGATCCAACAGAATACATCACAAATTCCACAGACAAAAATCAATATGTGGCCGGGTTGTTCATAATCTTGAGAAAAGCATTTGACCCTATAGATTAGGATATATTAATAAGAAAACTGGAACTTTATGGTGCCAGAGGCGTCGTTTTAAACTGGGTTCTGAATTATATAAGAGACAGGAAGCAGTTTGTGAAATGAAAGGGTTATTGCTCTTTATGTATGGGCATTGCTTGTGGTGTACCCCAGGGCTCAGTTTTGGGCCCATAATTCTTTAACTTATACATCAATGACACCTTTAAAGTGTTCAAAGTATTACAAATGTCACTCTTTGCTGATGATACAAACATTTCCTGCTCTGGTGATGATCTGGGACAACTAACCAAATAAATGAAGTTCTTTACAAAAACACATTGTCATTAAATTTGAATAAAACTAAACTGTGTTATTTGGTAATAGCAGTTTAAGTACAAATGTTAACATTCAAATGAACGAAGTTGATACTGAGTGAAAATACATTTCTTGAGGTAATAATAGATGAAAAACTTAACTGGAGAGAATAAGATATGATATATAAGATATAATCATTAGTCTCAAGAAGCATTGCAGTACTAGTAATACTATTGCAATGCTAGTTGCATTACTAGCATTGCAATACTAATCCAGTCCAATGCTGCTAGTATTAGACTGGACTTCATATTTTCCACTGTTCACTGGTTTCACCTTACGTAAGCTATTGTGCAGAGGTCTGGGGCAATAACCAAAAAACAACATTGCATTCACTGTTTACTCTTTTTATAGTTCAAATCATCCACACTGCAGGTTACAGGTTATATACACACTCACTACTTTCTCCCTGTTCTTTTTGAGAGAAGGAAGTTATAACTTAAGGTGTTTTTGTAACTTCAAGCTGTGACTGTGTGATACCGGGAGCAGTCTTTGTGTTTCTGTGCGTGCAGTGAAGCTGTGGACCAGTCCGAGTGTGGAGTTGAGGCAACGTCCAAACATAAAGCAGTTTAAAAGAGTTATAAAGAAAGGAAAACGCTGAAATTCAGTGAATATCTCTGTTTAGCTTATGCTTACTGTATTATACAATTAACTTTTCAAAACTGGAGGTATTGGTTTTGTTGTGTGGAGTCACAGTTTACTGCAGATTATATCAGTAAGGAAGCTGATTAAATGTTGACTGATAACTTCTGGCGAAGGGGTGGGATTAGATACGTGTGCACGTATCCAAATATTAGCTCTATTTTTGTGGCATTTTTTCTAAATGAACTTCTGTCTATTGTTTACATGATTGAAACAAACAAACAATACTTTTTCTCTAAAGGCAGACATTTTCAAATTAAAGACCTGCACATTTCAAAGTAAAACAGCAACCAAATGTACTGAATAAACCCAACATTAATAATAAAACATGATTTTTTTTTCCTGTCATCATCGTATTTCGTAACTTACTTAAAGGCAGGATTGATTTAGTGATGCCTTCTGGAGTAAAGGATGATTTATGGAGCAGTAGGCGAGGTTTGTTTCTCGGTGAGTTTGTGGGAAAAACATACGCTCTGCTTTAAAAGCTGTTGCAGGATTCATAAATGTGTCACAACAGGGAGGATTTTACTCTAGTATGCACCAGCTGCAAGGTGCCTGTGATGACTGATGGGTTAGTTGTTGTTTAAAATGGTCTCAGCCAGCAAAAACTCATGTTTCCACGTTTTCCTAATTATTCAAAAGTCACGCTTCGGCTTTCTCCCACCCTGTGTCAGCTGCAGAGATGGCTCGTTTGGGGCAGCAGGGCGAGATGACTGAGTACAGGAAGATCGTGATCAAGCGGGACCTGGAGATGGGCGTGGTCATGACGGTGTTTCGGCAGAAGGCAGAGCGCCTCACTGTGCAGGTCATCATGGAGACCCGTCAGGTGGCGTGGACACGTACCGCAGACAAGACCGATGGCGTCTGTAAGTATTTGAGTCTCAGTTGTACGACCTGAGGGTCCCACTGTTTCCTCTGTAAGGCTTGTTGTCATACACCGTGATGCTCCAGCTCAGAATCTGTCAGGTTTGGTTCACAACTTTCAAAAATGGGTTCATCTGAAGCAGGATGTGACATGTTTTAAACCACACCATCCACACTCCTTTTTCTGTGACCTTATTTCCCGTTTCCTAGTATCTATATAGCGGATGTATGTAACCACGGTAACGTCCGCCAGTGTTTTGGGCATTTTAAAGCCACAGTGTTACCATTTTGGTCACTGCCTCATTTCTGTTTCTTTTCTGTGACCCTATGACTAATCACAACATCCCTATAAAAACAAATATCAAACCACACCTCAAAAAGCCAGGAGGCACATTAGTGTATCGGAGGTACCACAGCACATAGAACAGTACCTGTTATCTCCTGCACTTCACTGCTCATTGTGTAGTTTTGAATATCAGCTTCATGAAGCTTCAGAGATGACTGTGGCTAAAAAAGGAAGTTAACCATACATCATATACTCCAGTTTATAAAACAATGTGCATGTTTTGTCTAAATTTCTCCTTGATGGTGTGATTTCACTTTATTCTTATAAATGCATTTGGGGTATTTTAACCTTTATTTGATGGGACAGTGGAGAAAGACACAGAACATAGCCTCGAATCCTTATGGCATATGGGTCACCTGCTGAACACAGGGTGACTCCACTTTAAAAAGGAAATAAAAAACGAGTTTATCATATCTGTGCACAGAGGCCTGATATCTCATCACATGGCTCTGGGGAAAAGATGAGTTAATTATCCTGTTTGTGCGATATAATTGGTAAATGGGGTGGCTGTAACTGAGGTGGTCAGCTACTAAGTGCAAAGTTAGTGGTTCAAACCCAGTCTGCATGCCAAATATCCTTGAGCAAGATACTATGTGCACATAAGCTCCACCCCCTGTTTGTAGTAGGTTTGATAAAGGGGAGGATGAACTGAGGGGCCCAGTGTTAGTGCAAATCAAACATTTCTACTTTAGTAAAGTCTATGAATAAAGTCTAAGTTTGGAAACATGCATTACAGGTCTCCTTCGGGAATGATGATGGTCGTATAGTTAAATCACATCCTTTAAAAACTGTAGCTGCTTTAAAGAAACACGTGTGCTGCGTTTCAGTGGACCTGTCTGAGATCCGGGAGATCCGTCCGGGAAGGAACTCCAAGGACTTTGAACGCTTCAAAGATGGGAAGGACAAGCACGATGAGAGCACCTGCTTCACCATCTTTTACGGCTCCCAGTTTGTTCTCAGCACCCTCAGTCTGGGAGGTGAAGCTTTATAGATGTTTCATGCAGTGTTTATAACAGAATTTAGTAGCATCAGAAATATGTATCTGCTGCACAACAAACTCGTAGTTGCCAAGTGGATTTGCGTGATGTATTTGCATCTTCTTTTCATTTCCCACGCTTGCTGTTAAGTTCTTTTGAAGCTTTTCAGTGCATAAGTGCACCTGTTGCTCCAGGAAGTGCCCAGTGCAGGCTAATTTGTTTTAGGGGTGTATATGTAATATAACCAAATCCACTGGTGTTTTCACGAACACATCTTTGAATATTGAGTCTTTTTTTCTCATTGTGCAGCTGATTCTGCGGATGAGGCGCAGAAATGGCTGGTGGGACTTGAAATGCTGAGGGAGGAGACTCGGGCATCACCAACCCCGGTGCTCATAGAGAGGTAGCCGTGCACGCTGCAGTGTTTTCATCACCTCAGACACTGACTTTTATTCATTCTGTGAAGATGTCCTCCAACCATAGCTGCCTCGAATTTAAAGCAAAACATTACCCTAAGGTAGCGGTGTCAAACATGTGGCCTGGGGGCCAGAACTGGCCTGGAAAAGACCAGCCTGCCAGACAGCTTTGGAAAATGTAAAAGATGGCAGAAAGTTTTGGACTTTTAACTGTATTTTTATATGTTTTGCAGCTTTTCCTGCTGATAAACACCTCCCCCGAGCCATTTCATCTGACACCGAAGTATTTAAGTGACAGATAAACATTTAAATGACAGGAAAGTTCCTGTTTTTCACTGTCTACTATATAAATTGTGGTTTTAAAAAAAAAGAAATTTTTTTTTGCAAATACAGCACATTGTGGCAGTGAGCTACCAGAAACCTTATCACGTAGAAAAACTGAGAGGTGCTGCACTTCTTTACCTTATATTAAGATATTTCAGGGATTAAATGTGCAGTCAAGCATCTTTAGAGCGACAGAATGTGAAGTTTCACATGTTCGGCCCACTTAACTTAACAAAGCGGGCTCTAAAAGTAAAAATGTGAACTGTTTGAGGTCTTTGTTTTTCCATGATCTAAACATAAACTACAGTCTTTGCTTTCAAATGTTACATTATACATACTGTTAGGATGCACCTAACAATATGAGTCATGCAAACACCTACAGACACACAGACACCCAGCTGTGTTTCCATGACTTAACAGGATACACACACACACACACACACACACACACACACTTCCATAGTTATTTGTGGCTGTGCTGCTCTGATCATTGCTCTCTCTGTGTTATTGCCCCTCCAGCTGGCTGAGGAAGCAGATGTATTCTGTTAATCAGACCAAGACAAACAGGTATGCTGAATATAAAGATTACCTACTAACTGTTTAGTTTATGATACTTACTAATATTTCTTTTTTTAAACAAAATAAATCCAGTGGTTTTACCAGTGTGCTGCAGCCCCGATCTCTGGTCCCACCAGCACTAGCGCCTTTTTGCCTTCAGCCACCTGCTGTGTTTAATATGGATTCTTTAAAAATGAACAGACGCTAAATATTCCAGCTGGCTATATTTAACATGTAGCTAGATGTCTCGAGCTGAAGAGTTAGTGAAGCAACAAACTGTGGAGAGAGCATGCTCAGTTGCTGCGGCTCTGTGGTCCACGCCCTCCTGCATGCTCAGAGCGTGAAATGACTGAATGTCCAAACTGTTGTATGGAACACATAAACAGCACTTGACTGTGTTCATCATGTAACAGGATGAGAAATTAATTGGAACAAAGTTGAAATCACGGCAGGACATAAGTCTGGTAAATCTGTTCATGCTGATCCGACCCTTTAAAGTTTACCCATAATGCACTTAGCGATGCAAGCTTCTGTTACTCTGCAATGCGTCACAGATAGTACTACCCTGTGTTACTGATGCTGCGCCTTTCAACCCTGGAAACTTAAAAATTTCATGTGGATGTAATCTAGATCTCAGAATAATTTCACATTGCGTACACTCATAAAAAAATCTGTTCTATACCTGATGTTAAGTGGGCTTTTTTCTGCACAGAGGACAGTGTCTGAGCATGCTATAACCAGTAATAATAAATGGTTTCCAGTCTGATCACACTGGGTTTTTTGTCTCATATCCAGCATCTCCTTGAAGGAACTGAAGGCACTGCTTCCTTTGATGAACTACAAGGCGCCGAGCTCTCGCACTTTGAAAGAAAAGTTCCAGGTATTTCCACTTTGCGGATGCATTTTTAAAAACATAGTTAAACCCCCTCAGAACACAAAACAGTCGTCTGCAGCTGCTCCCGTCAGCTTGATCACAGCTTTCCTGCTCTGCTTTCGCAGGAAGTGGGCTCGAAGAAGGATCGCCTGGACTTTGAGCAGTTTCATAAATTTTACAACCTTCTCATGTTTGAGCAGAATGAGGTTGGTATGAATGAATGACATCACATAATATCACCAGACACAGGTTCTTGTTTTTGTAGCCCTTTCATTCATGCTGGGTTCGTTTTTTCTCAGATTCTTGACGAGTTCAAGAAAGAATCCTGCGCCTTCATTCTGGGGTGAGATCCCGTTTCCTCTCGTGTAAATAATAGCGATCTGATGAAGGATGCTCTGACGGCATCGTGTGAATGTGTGTTCCCTCTCTCCTCCGTCCTGCAGTAACACAGACAAACCGGATGCTTCGGCCGTTCTCCTGCACGATTTCCAACGATTTCTCATCTATCAGCAACAGGTAAACAAGCTACAAGGAATAACGAGCATGTCGGACAAGCCGTGACTATATTTAGGGTGAGGATTATGCAGGAAGCAGACACGGAGCAAACCTGGCACTCGAGGAATCCTGAGTAGAATTTGGAAACTTTGAAGGTGGAAAAGAGCCAAACAGATTAAATATAACCAATCATACTGCAGCCAGCACACGTCCAGGACCAGCTGAGTGGTGGAATTCATCTTTCTTTTCACTGTCATAGCAAAGATATGGGTAAATGTACTTCTATTTATTATAATTGTAACTAGTGTGGCGTTGGTTCATCTGGTGTGATGAACAGGGATACTGTACATGTCTTGATGGGTACTTAAGTGAAGCTGTAATGTGTTTACGCAGTGCACATGTGTGTGAGAACGACAGTTTGCAGGGATAAAAACATTTAAACGTTATTTGGAGGCAAAGTCAACAAAACTTCTGAAGCTTTTAGAATTTTCTGGTGATTCTATGCATGCAGCTTTAAGTCATATTATGAATCAGACTCATGACTCCACGTGAGGCTGTAAAATAATTGCCTGGATTCATCCTAACATGCCTGCTGAGGTCTTTGCTTACAGTTACACCCACTTAAAGGACATATATGTCATCATTTGTCATGGTCCTGGGTCATCTTACCCAGAGTTTGGATTATTGAAATATTTTTCTTTTTCAATATTGTTTCATGTATTTCCTCCTTTATTTATGCCGGATACTAGTTTCCGAGTTCATTCAGACTTTAGTTCTCCCCGCTGTTCTGTCCTCTTGTGTCAGTCCTCCTGTATTAAGTTCATTCTTGTCTGTGTTCTCTCACTTCCTGTTTTATTTTGATAGTTAGCCATTCCTTGTGCTTTGCTTTCAGTTTTGCTTCCCTTGTCTTGTCCTCTCATTACTTCCTGCTGTGTTCCCCACCTGTTTCCACTTGTCTCATCACCTCTTGTTGCTCCTGGATTTTGTTTCCTGATTTCAGCCTCGGCCTATTGCAGCATAACTAAGGGAGGATTCAGGGTCACCTGGTCCAGCCCT
>NW_005187619.1:401821-410859 GCF_000239375.1 Pundamilia nyererei | reverse complement strand
CAGAATATGCTGTGAAAATCCCACTCTAGCGGACGAAAACAGTGCCTTTTATATGGACGCAAACGCACATTGCAACTTCTTATCTGGTGCGCATCTTTTATTTTGACAGCGAATGCGCACATGCGGGCCACTTATGTGCAGCCCTGACTATGATATCAGGTCACCAGCGACTCGTCCAGGTGTAGGGGTACGGTTGGGGTTTCTAAACGGGCACATTTTCAGAAACTAGAAAATGTTACTTTCATTTTTACTTTCATCTCGGCATTACAGATTTTCTCATTAAAAGATTTGCAGACTAGCAAAGTTTACCCCCAACAAGTCACCAGTGAGCTGGCGGATGATGGAAGGTTAGCTTATGTTCAGTTCTTATTTATAAGGAAGGGGAACAGTGATATGATATCATTCATTATTGACTTCCTCGCTGTGCAGAGAAGTTTATCTTGGTTTTGTTGCCCTGTTTTAGCCCTGCAGCTGTGCACTGAACTCGCCTCTGGTTTGATTTTTAAATGAGCTGCAGTACTTAAATCTATATGTTAGCAATATTAGCTTATTGCTAACAGAACGCACACTGAAATGTAACTCTTGTGTCGACAGTTGTATATTATAGAAATATATGTGGCTGATGAAGCTATTTTGGGTTGTACTAAAATGGTTCAGAATCGGTGCGTGTTTGATTTGGTAGATTTTATAACTGTCAATTTGTTTTGTAATCTGGCTGTAACAGCAGCCACCTGAAGGCCACAGAGTGATGACCGAAGTGTCTCGCTGTCTGCCGCTGGTCTCTTTGAATGTCAGCACAGGGCTGAATGTCTCAGATGGAGCCTGCTTGGCCCCCCTGGTCAGCTTTGGCCCAAAGACAGTTTGTAGATTGCTGACTAGGTGGTTCCCAGATTCACCACAGTGCAGTCATCAACAGCTGGGACCAGTTATAGAATTTACTGTTTTTCCTTTTCATTTATCGTGCTCTTACAGCAGAAGAGTTCAGTGTGCTCGCTGGACTGTTATTGATTCTAATGCGGATTAAAAACACTCCCCTTCACACTTAAAAGGACCTAAATTAACTGTACTGTGGCCAGTGTTGGGAAGGTTACTTTTAAAATGTATTCCACTACAGATTACAGATTACATGCCCCAAAATGTATTTTGTAACATATTCTGTTACGTTACTCAATGAGAGTAATGTATTCTGAATACTTTGGATTACTTAATATATTATCATGCTTTTTACAACTACATGAATGAACTATTGCTGTGTGATTTATTACTATTACTGAGCCCTACCAATACTATTCGGATGTTTAAATCTTAACATAAAATGAGTAACAGTAGGGTGGACATTAGGTAAGGCTGCACTTTTTGCAGCAAAACTATTCCCCGCGTATATAAAACAGGTGCGCGGCTCCGAACCGTAGTAAAGGACCTCTGACTAATACGGTGGGTTCGTGTCGGCTCGTAGCTGAAAACTAGCTTTACTTTGTTGTCTGGGTCAACTTTGCTAGCAGAGACAGAGAGAGGCGTTGAAAGACTGCTCCAATGGAGCTTATTGTTTGGGAGGAAACAACTTACAGCTGGGCTCGTCAGGCACTCTTCTTGGCTGCAGTGGTTATTATTATATTTACATGCTTCCAGCTCCCGTTTTTGCTCGATGACAGCTCGTACTTTTCCTTTTTCTCCCTCCTCGCTCACAGACACATCACGGGTCCATCCTCCCTGCAGCACAGACTGCACTGCCCATCAGGCTACATTCTTTGGGGCTATGACTGTAACACTCTGCCTATTGCCTTCATATTAAATCATTTCGTGAATAATTTTTAAAAATATTTCTTCAAGTCATTATGCGGCGTGCAACTAGGGGTGACATGGACCGCGAGACTGAGACACAGACATTAGAGCCTCTTAATGCGTGTTTTGTGCGCGGAATTACCAAAACTAGAGAGAGCAAAGCTGAACATGAAACAGGAAAAGACCGCCGTGCAATCCATTTATCAGAATCAGAATACTTTATTGATCCCTGGGGGAAATTATTTATTTCAACAAAGTAACTGAATACCACCTTTTCAAACAGTAACTCTAACAGAATACAGTTACTCATATTTTGCATTTTAAATACGTAAGGGCGGTACATTTATTCCGTCAGTCGCCACTGACTGTGGTGCGGTTACTTAATTTACACTCTATCTAAAGCAAGCCATGTAGTTCCCCTCCTCTCTCTAAAGTCTGCTAAGGCTTTCTTCTGATTTCCTCATATACAGAGAGCAGCATGTTTATGGATTTCCTCTTTCGCTGACATCACACAGCTCTGGGACTAGAAAAAAAGTGTTTGAAATGAACCGTCGCAGTCTGATGTTTGATTTTTATTTATTTATTTATTTTGGCCCTTTCATCCATCAGGAAACTTGGGCCAATGATCTGAACCAAGTCAGAGAGCTGATGACAACCTTTATTGATGACACCATGAGAAAAACCAATGACCCAGAGTTCACCGTGAGCGAGGTATTCAGCACCAACATGAGTGGACACCATCTTCCTGCTTCTGCACCAAGTTTGACAATCGATGCTAAAACTGAGTTTTGGCAGGAATGCAGTTGTGTTAAAAAACTTGCTCGAAATTCTGATCAACAGAAAGCAGCCTTTAAGTTTTTGGAGTGTTTAAGTGAATACACAATCATCCCGTAGCAGTTCTACAGCGTTGTGGAGTCTGCAGGGGCGGGGCTGGGGGAACGGGTTAGATTACTCTGAAATCTGAAGCGTTTCTCCTCTTCCAGTTCCTCGGCTTCCTGTTTTCCAAGGAGAATTGTATTTGGGATGAGAAGTTCTCAGACATCAGCAACGTGGACATGAACAACCCTTTGTCGCATTACTGGGTCAATTCCTCACACAACACGTCAGTTTGACTCCGTCACACATACTAATGATGCTCAGTAATATTTCCACATACTGTTGGTTTAAATGTCTCTATGTGTGAAAGATAAAATGTCTCCTGTTGCTCTTCAACAGCTACCTGACAGGTGATCAGATTCGCAGCGAGTCGTCCACAGAGGCTTATGTCCGCTGTCTGCGTCTGGGATGCCGCTGCGTCGAATGTTAGTATCAAACTCCCGGCGTGTGCTGCACCCGAATGACGCCACTGTTCGGGCCCGGCATTAGCATGCATCCTGAGTGATTCTGTTGCAAGTGGACAGCTCAAAGACGGTGACGAAGGAAGGAAGCAAGCAGTGACGTCTGATCATTCAAACCAACGTCTCAGCGTAATCTGGGCTGACTGGGCTACAGCCGCATGCTTTTACCAGCGTGTGTAGATGTGTCCTGAGCAAGGCTGCCGATTTTAATACAATGTCCAAGTGTAAAAGACACTAACAAGTATTGAATAGTCGATAAAGTCTTTTGTACGCCTTACAGAGCAGCGAGCCAGCTCTAACACTCAGTAATGCTCCTGCACCAACATCTCATTCATCAAATATGCTTCCAAAAAAACCCCGAAAGAAAGTTGGCTGGTGCAGGTCAGAGCGACTGCTGGGGTCTCCACGTGTTTGCCCAAAAACTCGCGGTTAACATCACAGTCTCTAAGTTGTCGGTTCTCTCTAAGTGCACGGCTTCTGATTGCAATTCAATTCAATTTTATTTATATAGCGCCAAATCACAACATAAGTCGCCTCAAGGCGCTTCATAAATACAGAGAAAACCCAACAATCATATGAGCCCCTATGAGCAGCACTTTGGCGACAGTGGGAAGGAAAAACTCCCTTTTAACAGGAAGAAACCTCCTGAACCAGGCTCAGGGAGGGGCGGGGCCATCTGCTGTGATTGGTTGGGGTGAGAGAAGGAAGACAGGATAAAGACATGCTGTGGACGAGAGACAGAGGTTAATAACAGGTATGATTCAATGCAGAGAGGTCTGTTAACACATAGTGAGCGAGAAACATTTGATCTTTGAACATGGAAACTCTGTGCATGCTAGTTTGTATCAAAGTGAGCAAGACGTGATCACGGGCCCTCGTCGAGATGTGAGAGCAGAACTTTGATTTTGAGCTGTCCACTTTTGATTGGCTCACTCAAGACACATGTTAATGTAGGCAGAACAAAAATCAGTGACTGAAATAAGAAGATTTATTTTAACTCTTGTCTGTCTTATATGGTTTCTAACATATAAATTAACCACCCCGTCCACTCGATGTTTTGGGGCTTTTCAGCTTAATTTGGCCAAACTCTTATTTAATGCTTAGTAACGTTTGACGTAAATGTCACAGAACCACAGTTGATTGCTTTAACTTTGGACATGACTCATACCATTACATGTAAAACAAGAGTTTTTAATAAGAGTTTTTTTGCTCACTCAGTGTGTTCACAGTGTCTCTTTGTGTGTTACTGAATGCAAACAGTGGACTGCTGGGAGGGCCCCGGGGAGCCAATCATTTACCACGGCTGGAGCAGGACGACGAAGATCAAGTTTGAGGATGTGGTCAGAGCGATAAACGAGCACGCTTTTGTCACCTCAGAGTAAGAATCAAAACAACCAGACGTGTTGCCTTTGACTGCTGTTAGATCTGAATATAAGCTGATGATGGATCCAGATAAATCAACATTGCAGTTCTGTGAATTCAAAGGTCTGAGCTAAACTGCAGAAGCAGCGATTCAATGTGATGATTTAAGAACTTTTTGTCAGCCTCTTAATTCGTTGGGAAGGATTCTGTTTTTTCATTGGACCATTCAGAACATCTCGGTAACCACGTCTCGTTGTCTCAGGTTCCCGGTGATTCTGTCCATAGAGGAGCACTGCCCTTTAGATCAGCAGCGTCAGATGGCTCGTATTTTCAGAGAAGTATTTGGAGACAAACTGCTGATCGAACCCGTGGAGCACCTGGCCGAGCAGCTGCCTTCACCCACGCAGCTGAAGGGCAAGATCATACTCAAGGTAATGTGGTCTGAGCGCATCCACGCGTCAGTGGAAACGACTTGTCATAATTCCTGAAAACGGTGCTCTCCTTGTTTTCTTTGAGCAGCACAAGAAGATCAACATGGAGGGAGGATTCACCGTCAAGGATGTTAGAAAGGGACAGAAAGAAGGAGACCTGGAGATCTGGGACCCTGTGGATCAGGTATTACCCCACATATCAGTGTGTGCCATTGATAAGAGAGGTTTGAGGTTCTGAGATGAAATGTGTTCAGTTATGTCATTTAAATGTAGCTAAATCCAGTCAAATCCAATGAATTTCTCTGGATTCAGGGCTGACGGTTCTTGCCACTTTTTGCCTCTATTATGATAATATAGTGTTAAACAGCTGCGTTAGTACTGTAGCGTAACAAGCGGACTCGTGTCTGCGCTATGCTGGGTGCTCATGTGCGTCTGCAATTTTTTGTCATCTCTCTGCAATTCATTGACCTCACTGAGCGAAAGCAGCGCCCGACGCTTTGTGTCCCTGTTGCTCTTTGAAAAGCTTCCTGAACAAGTGGCATGTTTTGCATGGGAAGGTGGAAATGTAAATGTTCATTTCTCTTTGTCAGCGCTGGAACAAGCACTACTGTGTGATCTCTGACGACAAGCTGTACTACGCAGAAGAGTACGAGGATGAGGAAGAGGATCCCAGGAAGGTAAAAACAGCAAACTTCAAATATCAGGTTTATGCATCTTTTTTGGACATGTGGTGCAAGTGTGGTGAAAGTACTAAGTATATGGTTTTAAAACAGAAAAATAGCTCCTCCTGATTCATTTGATTCTTGTTGCTCTTGTAATGAAAAATAGCATTTTATGATTATAGATGACTAAGCTCGAGTTTATTGTAATATTCATCTTGTGATAATTTCACTCGTCATTAGCGAGAAATGCTGGAGCCCTAACCCTGACTCCTTCAGCTCCAAGTTTTTAACAGAACTTTTACAATAATTTAGAAAAGTGTTGATAGAACTTTTGTTTTTGTGACGTTTCAGTATCAGGACCTTCACTGCTCGGAGCCGTGGTTCCACGGCCGCATGAAGGAAGGCAGGCAGATGGCCGAGCGGCTGATCCAAGATTACTGCAAAGAGACCAGCGGACGAGACGGCACCTTCTTGGTCCGACAGAGCGATACCTTCGTTACAGACTATACGCTCTCCTTCTGGTACAGTGTCCCATGTTTTTTTTTTTCATCAGATTTACACACCAGCACTAATTTCTGTTTGTCCTTCCCCCTCTGTGTTCGCTTTCTAAGGGTGGGACCTCAGCGTCATGTAGCATAGGAAACGAGAAGGGCGAGAGATTTGAGAATGGGGCTCAGAAAAATGTAAAGTTTGCTCTGCTGTGAGAATGTGTCTTGTAGTGTGTGCTATACTACTATCTGACCATCACATCTCCTACTCCATGGTGGAAAGCACAGACGCTGTGTGGGATTTTTAAGAAATATTAAGAAATTATATAAAAATGTGCACTATATAAAACAGTCAGTAAATCAACAATAAATAAACACTGAAATACACAATAAAGATAAGCCTGAAGAATTTCTTCCTGTTTAGGGCTCATAGGAGGCATCTGTGTTCAGTAGTTTTTGCACTTAAACAACCTTCCTTGAGGTTTCTGTGCTCATTAATGATGAATAGGAATATTGACTTTATACAACATAACTAATGACCTTACCCACTAAATGATTTCCACTAATAAAATCATCATTTACATGAAGCAATATGAAAAACAGAAAATTCAAATTTTCCCACTTTAGTTAAAATGGGATTGTTGATTATCTGCAGTAATTTGTTTGCCAGCAGTGAGATCACACATCCCTGTCCTTCCATGCGCTTTCACAGAGGTGGGTTTCAAAGCGGCTTGCAGAGGCAACAGCAGTTGTTAGCAGGCTAAAGCAGTTTAACTGACACACTTTATATCAGCTGCCAGGATAGCTAACTGAGCTTGGCTTCACGCTGTGTTCGATTTGTGTGGTTCAACAAGGATCTATTTTTATTTTTATTCTTGTACTTAATCTACCTTTCCTCAATTTAAAGTTTAATGTAATGTGACATTAATGTAAGGCACTGAAATCATCCTCTGTGTGAAAGAAGCAGTTTTAGCTGATTGGCTGCGCTTCACAAATGGAAGGTTTGAACAGCAAATGGGCGGGGCTTCTGTGCTCGCAGCCAGAGCTGTGTGCCTTAGATAGAGAGGATCTCTCCAGCATCATCTATCATACATAACCAAGAGTAAAAATAAAGTGTCTACTTCCTGGTGTGTCACAGTTTGCATTAAAGCTGCACCTAAATTTAAACCAGAGAGGAAAGAACAAAATGAGAGCGTAGTTGAAAAGCTGGTGGTAATGTCTATAAAAACCCAACAAAAGGGTGAAAAATCCAGGGAATGAAATTCCAACAAAATTCCTCAGCTTGAGGATAATGAGGGAAAACTCACAGCAGTGAAAACAGACCATCCAACAGAGACCACGGGGAAGACTGGACACACACAATAATAATGGATTGCATTTATATAGTGCTTTTCGAGACCCTCAAAGCGCTTTACAATGCCACTATTCACTCACTCTCACATTCACACACTGGTGGAGGCAGCTACAGTTGTAGCCACAGCTGCCCTGACAGAAGCCAGGCTGCCATATCGCGCCATCGGCCCCTCTGGCCATCACCAGTAGGCGGCAGGTGAAGTGTCTTGCCCAAGGACACAACGACTGAGACTGTCCGAGCCAGGGCTCGAACCGGCAACCTTCCGGTTACAAGACGAACTGCCAACTCTTGAGCCACGATCGTCCCACACACACTCTGTAGTGGGGATTGAACACAGGAGTTTGGAGACACAAATGAAACTGTTAAGGACAACGAGACAACAGGAAACCAACAATAGCCATGAAACATGAATGAACTTCTAGAGGAGGAACATGGAAAAGTGAGCGCGTAGGAGATAACTACAAATACAAGAACCAAGGACCAGAAAACACAAAGTCATTCCTAGAAAATCACGAAGTAAACAGAAACCAGACACAAACCAGACTCAGTCATTTAATAAGGAAATAAGGTCAGTAGAACAATGACGAAATAAAAACTGTAATCCAAACGTTACACTTTTGAACAGAAAATACAAACTGAGGGCGCCGGTTCAGCTCGGTGGGATAAGCAGCCGGTCTGGGCTCCAATACGACCCTCAGCCCTTTGTTGGATGTCTCTCCTGTCAGGCTTCACTGCATCTATCAAAATAAGGCCGAAAACACGTTTAAACTCAAATGGAAACTCGGACTAGGATAAATTCAATTTGAATTCAGTTAGGGTTAGAAGCTGAATAGGTCAGCTGTAAACACTTTGGTAGCTTCATGTTTCTGCTACACTGGAGAAGAAAGCTTGATGTCGATGTCATCATTTCGGTCATTTGTTTGCATGTGTTTCAGGCGAAGCGGGAGGGTGCAGCACTGTCGCATTCGCTCCGTCACAGAGGGCGGACACACCTCCTTCTACATGACGGCAAACCTGCACTTTCCCAGCGTGTACGCCCTGATCCAGCACTACAGAGACAACCCGCTGCGCTGCCAGGACTTTGAGCTGCGCCTCACCGATGCCGTACCAAAACCCGACTCACATCTGCAAGAAGGGTTTGTCCCACAGTGCTAAAATGCATCACAGACATCACAGGGTGCTGAATCATTTTGCAGTGTGATGAGAAATAACGAGTTAATCATTCACAACTTCTCAGCTTATAATAAAAAACCAAACATCCATGTTCAGTTTTAGTTGTGGTACTGTAGCTAAGCTTACATCTCACATTCAGGCCCACACACATATGCATAGCTTCTGTTTCTCACTTTCACACTTTCACACATGCACACCCACGGACGGGTAGTCACTGCCCTCTCACTTCTTTCAGCCTTTTTTTTAAGAGCATGGAAGAAAGAAAACTCCTGTTTCTGTCAAAGCCAAGCCATCATCTGATAAACAGACATGCCGCATAAATAGAATAGAATTCAACTTTATTGTCATTGCACATGTCACAAGTACAGGCAACGAAATGCAGTTTGCATCCATCCAGAAGTGCTTTAGCCATGAGATAGATACATTAGCAATAATATATATATATATAT
>NW_005187619.1:389861-400949 GCF_000239375.1 Pundamilia nyererei | reverse complement strand
AAATGGGTCTGTTATAGGTATGTTACAATGTACACGGTATGAAGTTATGAATATCCTCTCACTATAAGTATGTACAGGCTGCAGTGGTGTACAGGCTATGAACAGGATCTAAATATGAAACTACACAGAAATATGAACTATGCAAGTTATAAACAGTTGTAGAATTAAAATGATCGTATTGTACAGAATGATTATTCATGCAGCATTTACAGTAGTGCAGTTAAGATAAGTGAGATATGTGGATAATTTCTACAGAGGCTATATAAAGTGCTAGTGGTTGTGAATGTGTAAGGGTGTAACCCTCCTTGTGTTTGTGTGGAGCAGGTGGTTCTACAGTAACCTGAGCAGAGGTCAGGCAGAGGATTACCTAATGAGGATTCCCAGAGATGGAGCCTTTCTCATCCGGCAGAGAGAAGGAGAACCAGACTCCTTTGCCATCACATTCAGGTACCGTGCTAAAGGAAATTCAACAAATGTGTCTCCACTGAAATGTGTCATTTCATAAAGGGTGAAATAAAGTTGATGACTGTAATCTCCATAAAAACTTTCCATTAATTCAGACACCGATCCATTAGTGACAAAGTTGGGCTAAAATGTGTGTTTTCCAACCTAAATCTGATGATCAGGGTGACAGAGCCAGAACACACTGCCACCGTGAGCATCTGCATAACGGGTTTAGTACTGCAAACATAACTATTTGTTATCAACTTCTGTCATTCAGAGGTGACGGTAAGGTGAAACACTGCCGCATCCAGAAGGAGGGCAACATGTATCTGCTGGGCACCACTACGGAGTTCGAGAGCCTCGTGGAGCTGGTCAACTACTTTAGGAAGAAGCCGCTGTATCGCAAGATTAAGCTACGTTACCCGGTCACGCCCGAGCTGGTCGACCGCTTCAGCACAGTGAGTTTCAAGAGATTCTGCCACTGTTGCAATAAGTTTGTGGAAACTAGTGAATCATTTGTGCTTGAGAAACAGGTAATTATGGTAGCCCCAAGAGTTCAAACACACTAACAGCTAGAAAACTCAAGGAAACTCACTGTCTTTGGTTTTTGCAATAATGCAACGGAACAGCTGCGGACGTGACAAGCTACGAGTAAATGGCTGTTAGCAAACATGTCTCTGCAGTATTTTATGAATCGTGTGATTGAAACACACATTACCTTGCATCTTTGTCTGCAGTGTTACATCCTCACTGCGTGCGACTCTGGAGACTGTGCTTGTCCTCTCTGAGCCACCATAGAATTTTCTAAATAAAAAAACCACACAAATAAAAGGAGAAACAAAAATCAGTATTTGATCACTTATTGTATTTACTGCCATGTTAGTTGTAGAGTTCCTGCTCGTCTCTGACTGTAAATTAGGAAAGTTTGTGGCAAAGCCAGTAAATTCCTCAGTGTTCAAAATACATGGTGATCAGTCTGAGGAAGGTTTATCATTTTAAACTCAGAACATTTACTGTACAGTTTACTACAGAAGATTTCCGGTCAGCGTCAGGTCATGATATCCTCCTGACAGTGCGCTGTGTTTCACAGGAGAAGAACTGTGCCTCTTTATATGATGTGAAGACGTATGTGGAGCCCAATGAGATCGAGCCCTCGCTGGTGTGTATGCAGTCAGCTTTGGTCATGTGGTGTGTTGTCGAGTATTCTTTGATTATCGTTCCTTTAACGTTCTCAATTCTTTGTCTCCTTTAGCCTAAAAATACTGTCAAGGCATTATACAGCTACCAGGCGAGGAGGCCAGATGAGCTGAGCTTTCAACAAGGAGCTTTGATACACAACGTGTCCAAAGAGGCTGATGGATGGTGAGTCCACACGCAAGTTTGTGTCTTTGCATGTACGTGGTTGGCATGGCCACGGACTGATTTAGTGACACAGATGTGGAGAAGGCCCTCCACAGTAGAGATCGGACTCCAATTAGAAGTGACATGAAGTGGCTTTGTGTCTTTGCTGATGTATCTTAATGTAACAACTGTGTGTTGATTTTTAGCTAGTTTGTGTATTTCTTTGGGCATCTTGGTGTCTTCTTATTTCTGTCTTTTTGTGCTTTTTTTCTTGTTGTGTCTGTTTTAGATGTTTTGTGTCTCATTGTAGCGCATTTGGTCTATTTGTGGTATTTACCAATGTTCCCTCTAAGCTGCGCGCGTGCACAATTGTGCACTGCTGGCACGGTCTCTGCGCACAAAATCTGTGTTGCGCACAAAAAAAATCTGACCTGAATTGAAATTAAAATGAAAACTTTAACAATTCTGTTTTGCAGTGTTAGTCAGCGAGTGACTGGCTGCTCCCGTATGGGATTAGAACGATGCCGCCTTATGCCACAGCCAATGATGCGATTCACATTCGTATATGTTTGGTTTCCTTCCTGAATACTGTCGTTGGTTATATTTACTGCGGGAAGAAACGGTAAAAACGGCGTTTTATAAGGAAAACGCTCGAAAACGTGAGAGCGAAAACAACACCAAACCCCTCCCCCTGCCCTTTCCTATTGGTGGAAAAATGTACCATGTCGACCAATCAAAAAATGATATGGCAACATGGCATTTAGATGTTTAGGGAGGGGGAAGTTTTAGGAGTGACGGCGGTGTTTTGAGATGTGAGAGATTTGCGACGTTTAGCGCAAATCTTGTGTAGTTAGTGTGTAGTTAGTGTGTAGTGTAGTCAATAGTTTTGTTGTGTGTGTCAGAGCAATGAGGAAACTGAGTGTTACAGCTGTTACAGCAGTGATACATCTCCTGTTGTCAGGCCTGCAGGTATCAGGCTGTTGTTCTCCTTTATCTCATAGTGTGTGTGTGTGTGTGTGTGTGTGTGTGTGTGGGGGGGGGGGTTGTTTTTTTTGATTGAATTTACCAATGAAATGATTCTAACAGTTACTTCAAACCCTCAGTAACCCTTACATAAACATGGCTAATTGCAAACACGGGACTTTTCACATCAACTTACACAGAAGTATCATTAAGTACAGCAACTTTATTATTTAGACTCTTTCTCTCCTACTGAGCTCTAAACTAACTTTAATAATGAACTCTGAGTCTGTTAGACTCCACGTCTTACCGTTAGTGCTTTTAAATTTGATTAGTTTGACTTTATTAACAGACTACATACAAACGGACTTTCAGGGTGGATGTAATAAAACAATTAGAAAGCCATTTGTTGGTGCAGCTGTCTCGTAATTAGAGACCAATCTTTAAGTATCGATCTCCTTCTGCTGGCCTCTGACAGTGGACTTGTCTGTGTGCTTCTATTGTTAGATCTGAGTCCTCGGTGCAGCATTTGATGCTGCTGACTGATTATTACACAGTGTAGAAGACATCATCAAAATGTACTGTGCTGGCTTGAATAGTGTTTAGCTGACAGATTCCAATGCGTTCATGAGTCTTCCTCACTCGCAGAAGTTATCTGTCAGACATGAGCTACATGGACTGCTGTAATTCCTTTATTCTCATGTTGTTTTGAAGGTTGTCAGAAAAGCCTTTGGTTGCTCCAAAATACTGACAGGGACTGAAAATAGAGCCCATATATTTTCTATATTGGCTTTTCTTCACTGGTTCCCTGTTGAATGCAGAACTTAAAATTCTTCTCCTGACAAACAAAGGCTTGAAAGATCAGGGCCCATCGTATTTTAAAGATCTTAGCACCTTATTGTCTTAACAGAGCACAATGTTCTAAGACTGCACATATTAAACAAATATGTAGGACTGCTTTCTTCCACTTGCACAGTATCTCTAAAATTAGAACCATCCTGTCTCAGAGTGACGTAAAATCCTTCTCATCACATACAAGGTCTTGAATATTCAGGCCCCGTCTTATCTTAAAGACTTCGTCGTACCGTATCACTCCATTAGAGCACTTCCCTCTCACACTGCGGGCTTACTTGTGGCTCTGGTGACCCTCAATCCTCCCTTTGCTGCGCTGCACAGCACTGAGTTGATGCACTGAGTGATGCACTGAGTGATTCTTGTTCAGTCTGCTGGAGGTTTCTTCCTGTTAAAAGGGATTTTTTTCCCCCTTTCCCACGGTCACCAAAGTGCTTGCTCATAGGGGGGTCGTCTGGTTTTGTAAGCTCTTTGCCTCACAGTATAAAGCACCTTGAGGCGACTGTTGTTGTGAGTTGGTGCTATATAAATCAAACTAAATTGAACTGAAGTGACTCATTCTGCTCATTACAGGTGCAGAGGAGACCACGGTGGCAAGTTACAGTTATTCTTTCCTGCTAACTACGTGGAGCCAGTGTCCAGCAACACCGAACCTGTCATCAGAGTGCAGGTAAAGATTAGAAGTCAGGTCAGAGTTCAACTGTACTGCATCTGTGTGGAAAGTGACTGAAAACGACCTCTATTTGTGATGTCTGCTAAAACAGGAAATGGAAGATAACCCACTAGGTGAACTATGTCAGGGCGTCGTGGACATCTCCAAATGCAACATTCAAAACTGTGAGTACTCGTTATCTTGGTGTGTCACACAGTCACAATGGAAAAGCACAGTTAATATACATTACACAGCAGCGTCGTCCAGTTTAGTTCAGTCCTGAGCATTTTTCTGTGGCTTTAACTCAGTTTGGACTAAATGTGTTATTACTGCGTTAGGGTTTGTATACACGTCGACTAAATCCTGATTCCTCAAAACATCACTGGGCCTCTCTGTCTTCCTTTTTGTAGTGAAGAATGGTAAATACGGGAAGCCCCACGCAGTGACCTTGCAGGACCAGGATGAAGACAGTCTGCAGTTTGACTTGACTGCAGGTTCTCTGGAAGAGCTGTTTGAATGGTACAAGGTGGCATGGGACATTATTCAGAGGACGGCGAACCAGCAGTACAGCAAGGAGCAAGAGGTGAGTGCGATATGCTTCTGTGGAAGCAGAGCCCGCATCATAAAACCTGTTGGGATGTGATTGCTGGAGGTTGCAGCAAAACCAGCAGCAACCACAGACTTTGGTCACTTGCTGATTGCCACGGTTGCCTGTAGATTGCATGGAAGACATCACCTTGTATGCAAACAGTTGGAAACTAACCACCAAGCGTTAGTGAAACTGGAAAAACTGCAGCACAAAACAGAACGTTTGCATCCAAAGTTCTGCCTTTAATGCTGAAACCAACCAATGCAAATCTCACTGGTGATGGGAGGAATCTGCCCGCGACCAAAGCGATCACAAGCAGGTCTTTGGTGCAGCAGTGTATGCATCTTTGCAACCAACCCGTCCCTAGCAACTGGGGTGTGAATGTGACTTTAAACGAGATACAAAGTGACTACAAGTGAATACAAAGTTACTTACTAACAACGACAAAAACTGCTACAGTGAGACACAAAATGCTCCGTTCAGTCAGTGGGGCTGGTTCTACTGGTGCTCTCTTCCTGTTAAAAGAGAGTTCTTCTTTCCCACCGTCACAAAGTGCTTGCTCACAGAGGATCATGTGGTATCTTATCTGATACCACAGATACGATGTAGGGCAATTTAAGACAAATGTTGTTGTAATTTGAAATCATTTAAAAATATACAAAATTAATGTAAAAACTAATAACTGAAGAAACTATAACTGCAAAGAAATGATGTAAAAGAGCATCATCTGTGTGAGCTTACGGGAAGGTTGTGTATTGACCGAAGCAAAGTGCAAGATGCAAAACCACATCGGCGTCTATATTCATAGGTGGTCTGTCCACATTACAGTGCAAACAGGAAGTGACTTGTTTTTCTGTCTGATATCAGATGAAACAACAGGTGGAAGTGGAGAAGAAGGCAGTGGTCGCCACGGAGATGTCGGAGGTGGTGGTCTACTGTCAGCCACGCAGCAAAGAGAAGGACCGCTTTGGTAAATACGTGTCAACTCGCATGTCTAATGCAGACAGGCTGCGCTTGAAGCTTTTGCTCGCTGCTTTAAAATGAAACCTTGCCTCACTTATTTAATCTGAGGTTAAGAATCGAAATCATTGGTGAATGCGGTGTTACCTTTGTAGCTCCATGTCACAGTAAGATGAATTCAAGCTTTGTGTTTGAATCGCTTTTCTCCAGACCTCCAGTTATAAAAGCAACGTAGTTATTGTACAAAGTGTCAAATAAAACCACAAATACTCACACCCAGCCTTGCAGGATTAAAAAAGCATGTTTAAAGCCGGCAATGACAAACTGTCTAGCTTGCAACAACATTGTCCTGATCGGTGGATTTATTGATAACTCATCTGTTTAGTAAATGTCACTGATTGACTTTGGTGTGCCACAGGGTGCTCATAACTGTAAAAGTGCCCGACCGCTGCTAATCGGGGTTACTGCGTTTGGTGTGCTGGGCCTGTTATATAGGCCACACACGGCAAACAGAGGGAGGTGACCTTTACAGGGCCAGCTGCCAAATTTCAATCAGGTATCATTTTGACCTTTTATAGGTGCAGTCTCTGTGGTGTCTCAATGAATAAGCAGATACCTTCTTCTTCATTTCTGACTTTTAGATGTTATTTTTTATGTTAGTTAGCTAAACTTCCTTTCAATGACACAATTTTAAAAATATAATTGCAGTCACAAAAGCGTTTAGATGCTTTTACTCAAGAGCTGGTCCCATCCTGAAATGCACGTCCGTGACTCCTGTAACTACACAGTTTCTAACATTGATTTAAATGAATTATTTGAGCTGAGGAAACTCGCCGTGTTCAGCCACAGGTTGTTGTACAAACAGGATGTGACCAAGAGGAAAGATCTAAAGACAGACGGTTTCCTGTGATGCACTCAATCTGGAAATAGATGCTAAAACTACATTCGCACCACAATTGATTTCTGTAGGTTCAGAATGACTCGGTGACATTTCCAAATAACAGATCTGCAATATCAGCTTCTAAACCAAATAAGCATCTGAAGGGGAAAAACACGGTTAAATCTGAAAGCGTCTATAAACCTTTATTTAATCGCGTTGTACCTGAAACTCGTTTTACAAGAAGCTTGTGTGTAGCATTTATTTGATACTATTTAGGTTCATTTTTAAATGTGTTACTTTCAAAAACAGGAAAAGACGGATGTGAAGTGGGCACAGTCACATGAAACAACGCCACGGCCACTCATGGTTAGAGCCCCAAAACCCACAATCACTCATCTCGTTTGATGACCACCACTTATCATGTGGAGTGTGGTTACTGAAAGGAAAACAGTAAGATGTGCTGCTGTGAGCAGGATTTGTATCTGATGGACCAGCTTCAAAGTTCTGTGCTTGTTGAGCATGACATCCAGTTCAGATAAATTCAGTTAAATTTTATTCCTATGGAGCCGATCAGCATCAATAGTGAGAGAAAATGTTTGCTGCTGTGTTTTGGGTTAAGTTAAAACCTTGAATGGATCATTAAAGTCACCGAACAGTGAATTCTAACACAGCAGCCTGAGACAGCTCTCTGGCTCCTCTTATTCAGCAGCATTGCACATCGACGAGTAATCGAGGGCCATTACAGTTTTTATATGGCAGCGGACTAACTCGCCCGATGTTCTTGAGACTGTGCAAACACAAAGTGTGCAGTTGCGGTTTTTGTCACTCGCTGATCAAAATTGACTGAACCAGCAGCAAAAGATCAAAACGATGCTTCTCGTTTGATAAACAACATCATTTAGTCCTTCTTACTTTGGCACTTTTGCTTCCACCACGATAAAATCACACTTCCTGTGCAGCTCTTTCTGTCTCTGTGTACTTCAAGACCAGAAATGTAAACTTTTACAAATGATGCCAAACTGCTCTCAGCCGTGTCTCTAATAAAACCTCTGTAACTTTGCTCTGCTTCACTTCAGCAGCATCAGGTAATGTTCATATGTTGATTCATGGTTTTCTTCTGTTTTTGATCTACTGCAGAATCTTTAAGGTTATCTGCTATAAAAAGCCAGAACAGGAAAATCTGCTTCATGTTTTTGTTTTATTCTCAGTTACTTCCACAGAAAAGCATCTGCTGTGATGCTTCCACCTCTGATAAAGTCTCACAACTGTCAGCTTTGTTTTTATACAAAGATCTAAAAATATGGATTTGTGCTGATAAATGATCAGAATTATAATATTTCTGACTGTCTGAGTGAAAATGTGTGAGAGGGTGGGGTTTAGATGCAGTTTAGACATGCATCCTTTCACAGTCTAGTCCCCAAACAACCATCCCTCTGAAAGAAATCCAGTTAATTTGTTTAGCTCGCTTTAACTAAATGTCAGCTCCCTCTCTTAGCAAGCAGCGAAGGTGAGGTGGCTGACCCACTGAACTCCTCCCCTCTCTCCTGCTCTGCAGACAGTTACAGCTACAAGGAGGTCCGCTCCTTCGTGGAGAACAAGCTTCCAGGGAAGAGCCGCACCAAAGACTTCCTGCAGTACAACCGCAAAGCTCTGAGTCGCATCTACCCGAAAGGCCAGCGCGTCGAGTCCTCAAACTACGACCCTTACCCGATGTGGGCCCTCGGCTGTCACATGGTGGCTCTCAACTTCCAAACAGCAGGTACAGCAGTGCTCATTTATCACACGGCGGAGGACAAAGGAGACAGTTTTGAGGGCTTTATATTTATTTTCTTATGACAAGAAAACATTCAAGTGAAGCAAAGTACAAAAACACGCTAAAATATTTGTGACAGAATATACTTATAAATTTAGAATAAACCTCCGCCTGTAGGTTGAGCAACACGAGGATCGACACATGAAAGGACATGAAAATGCAGAAATAAATAAGTCTGAGGAAATAAAAGTGTGAACATGGGAAATAATAGAGGATTTAACATCCCATTAATACAAGAAATCTTCTATTTGTAGTATCTGAAAGCTTATTTCAGTATATTACTCCACTTATATGTAGTATTTTGGCTATGAATAGCTTTATAAACCTATATATTATGTGTTTAGAGACACTTTGTCTTTTGAGCTTAGTTACAGTCACGGTAAAGAGAAAATACACTATCTGTACATTACTAAGAATTTAAGTGTCAGGACAAAGTAAAAAAAAAATCTAGTCTTTAGCAGGTCGTACATTTGGGTTCGTATGAGCTGAGGTGAACAACAACACCTGACGCTGTGTCATTATTTAGTTAACTAGGGCTAAACCAACATGCAGAAGCAGTGCGTCCACCCCATGGTTCTGTAGCCTGTGCAGTCTTTCAAATACCTGTTCTCTGTGTGAGGTTAACAAACATGTTGGCCTGCTCTTCATTACAGTGTTGCTTCAGTTCGTTTATCCACAGCATCTCGGTCGGGCTGTGGGACTGATGGGCTCACATCTGACTCCAGAATACATGAAAGGCGTTCAAGGAGTTCAGAGTTTTTCACACGTTACGTCAGCATCTTGTCTTAGTTTTTGTTCAATAAATAATGGCACAGTGCAACGTGTCACGTGTTGGGATTCATTTAAAGTTACATTTACCTCATTTTAAGGCCTGCTGAGGACCAGGTCATTTTATTATGTCCTGATATTTAAAGATATGCTGATGGGTTGCCAGTGCATCACTCTGCACTAAAGCTAAAGTCAAACTGCCCTCTTTATGTTGTCTGTCATGTCTTTGGGGGATATCTGTCTACTGCAGCTGAAAAAATAACACAGGTTACACTATCGAGTCTACCTGTTAGAAAATTATCAGGATTTGCCTGAAGGAGAAGTGACACTGTGAAGTTATTCAGGTTCTTGTGTCCACCCAGATAAATACATGCAGCTGAACAACGCCCTCTTCAGTCTGAACGGACAAACGGGCTACGTGCTGCAGCCGGAGTTCATGCGTATGGATAGCTACGACCCTCATCAGGACAAGAAGGAAGTCAAATACAAAATTGTGGTCAAGGTGTGCCGCCACACGCACACACACTCTCTGTGCCTCTGTCATGATTATGAGTCACGTTCAGGGTCCACTTATGTACAAAAATGCACTTTGGGCCTGATGGTGTGCAGAGAATAAGAGCAGTTGTGTTCGTCCCTTGCAGGTGATTGGTGCCAGGCACCTTCCGAAGCCAGGCCGCAGCATCGCCAGTCCATTTGTGGAGATCGAGCTGTGCGGGCACACAGAGGAGAAGTACAAGACCATCGTCTATCGTAAGGAGATTCTCCAGCAACCTTTCTACTTTCCTGTTTCATCTAGTTTTTCTCTTTTAATACAACTATTAAAAATGTCTCTTGTGTTCGTTGTTTCAACGCGTTCTGCAGGAATTAGATTTGTAAGAAGATCGATGGTAAAATTGTAATACGGTTGTGTTTGTTGTGTATCTATATCAACACTGAGATTTGCCTCGTCTTTGTGGGGCTTTCGATCTCACAGTGGAAAAATTGTGGGACGTGGGGGGTTGGAGCCTGTCCCACCTCTCACAGGGCAAAAGGCGGGACGACCCGGGAGAGGTCGTCCATCACAAAATATAATAATAATGAAAAACCTTAAAATAGTCAGAGCTCGAGCAGCTTCGGCCTTAGCTGCAATTCTGCGGGAACTTTTATTCTTTTCAGCTTGAGGTTCTGGGGACTTTTAATTTAATGGGGACTTGAGGCTTCACAGGTTAAATCTTTGCACGTTTCTGCCCCCTGCAGGTGACAATGGTCTGAACCCAGTGTGGAAAGGCTCAGAGCGCATAGTCTTGAGTGTGTATGAGCCTGAACTCACCTTCCTGCGCTTCATCGTCAACGAGGAGGACATGTTCTCAGACCCCAACTTTCTAGCTCAGGCCACGTTTCCTGTGAAAGGCCTTCGCTCAGGTGGGAATTCATACACGCAGCTTCTGTTACGGTCACTCTCAGGTAGTGCTCGTTATCATTATTGCATGAACTGAATGTTACTTAGGAGCAAGATTTAATGCACACTGAGAATACTTTCACCTGAGAACTATATCATGTGGAGCTCAAGTTAATTTCCTCGTTCACCAGTTTTCTCACAGGTGTGCTCGCTTTTGCTGTATTAACCTTCTTGTATGGGGCTCATATTTTAATAAGAAGAGACACTCCACGTCTCAAATTATAAATAATGAAAGAGGTGAAACAATCCTGAATCACTTGATATTTAAGTAATGTTAGACAGTGGCTAGCTCATGTCTCTTGTATCCTGGCCAAACTTTAATGTAAACTTTTAGATTCTTCGTAATCGGGGAGTTTCCACTCTGAGTGTGATGCAGCTTTAATATCTAATT
>NW_005187619.1:281901-388795 GCF_000239375.1 Pundamilia nyererei | reverse complement strand
TATGACAACTAATTTGTGATACTTGTTACTCTCTGCTCTCAATCTGTCCGTCTTTCTCTCCAGGTCAAAGGAAAAGAAGATAAACAACAGTAAATTTTACTCCTGAGGACTCATTTGTCTAACCTGTGTGAGCAGCAGGCTTCAAATCTAGTATCAATGTTTGCTATGGGAGCTGTGATCTGGAAGAGCTTTTTTTTTTTTGCCATCTTTCCACCGAAGATGGCAACATTCCAGTATCCCGAATGGTTTTCTATTTATTTAAGATTGGAAAAAACAGTTTCTAACGTTTTGGAGTTTTTGAAATATGGAATTGCTGGAGGAAATGTAAGAGGCCGTTACAACGGTCCAAGTAGCCAGCGTTGTGCTTGATATGTTTGCATTCAGTCTGTTATCAAACTGCATCGTGTTACACTGATGGTATTTATTTTTCATTAAAGAGCGGAGTCTGAAATAATGACGATTTCACTGCAGTGGCTGTTCTGCTGCCAGGGAGCTTGTGTTTAATTCATTTTGAATGTGTTTTTTTGCTGTGCAGTTTCACCAGTGTGACGTTTTTCTTCAATGTTTGTTTGATATGGAAATCCGATCTGTAATCTCATGCAGTGAGTGTTTCCTCTATTTAATATGAAGGCAGATTGTGGTTATAGCTGTCCCAGAACTCCTCTGACTTCCTCATGAATCGAGTCAATAAAGTATGCTTGGTGAATGACATTCTTTATCTGTATTTATTGAATTGTTTTCTGCTCCACCGCATTTTAAAGTAGGCTGCAGGGACAGCAGTAGGCCAAACGCTTGAAGTGAGGAGCGTAGAGAGGCCTCGAACAAAAGTCCTCCATCAAACACTGGGGAAATAATTACCTGTAAGTTTGCTCACTTACAATTTTTAACAAAACATATTCCATAAAGGAATATACTTCAGCCTGTGGATCTCCAGCTTCTCTGAAGATTCATAGGCTGAAGTACAGCATGGAGCAATATGGAAGTAATGAGCCTGTAACCCTGGTAGACAAGAGCAGTGCAGCTAAACCAATGACAGATGCATCTACTGAGCATGAAGCGTGTGGCTGGACTCGAGACAGAGAACGAGTCCCCAGCTCGTCTCAACACAGGAGATGTTTGCAACACTGCCCTGTGCTCCATCTCCACTACCAGCATCACTGAAACCACTACTGCTCTACAACCACTTGGGTATAAGATCAAGGATGCAAGCAGAGGGAGACAAAGGCTGGAAAGATGTTGATGCGAGTTGCAGAAGGGTGTCAAAATGAGGTACAGCAAGCTGTCCATAACACAGGCTCTAGATGCTACCAAACAAAGGCTGCAAGCGCTGAGAAAAAGGCTGAAGAGATATACCAGAGAAGAATAAATGGCCTTCTGGCAAACCTGTGGCGTCCAGGTATCATCTCATGCAAGCAGCAGTGACTCTGACTCCAGCTAAATGAGAAGAAACTGTCCAAAAAGATGAGGGAAACGTGTCCTTCACCTGCAAAACCATTTGTTTCTTCTGTTTTCTCACTAACAGCTAAAGCTTCATGTTTTTCCCCCATTACACTGATATAATAACATGAAGAAAAGAAAAAACACACCCGGTTGATAACATATTCACAGACAATTTATTTTTGATTGAAATTATTTCACATCATAGTTGTTATTTTCCTGTTGAAGATCTTTTGTATTTTTATTACAACAGCCACAGAGCAGCAGCAGCAGCAATAATAATAATAACTCGGCAGGAGAAGCAGATCAATGCGACCGAAAGACTGAAAAAGAGAGAGAAACATGATGGGCGCCCCTTTTCCAGCTGCCAACAAAATGATTTTACTACGAGGAATGGGAAATAAAGTTGAAGTAGTTGCATTTTTTCAGTCTGTCAGGTTTGTCTGACCCTGTTCCTTCCATAACAATGGTTAAGACTCGAGCACAGCTGTACATGACGCAGGTGTGGTAGAAACTTTACAAAAAAATGTTTTTCTTTAAAAAAGGTGACAGATGAACGGGGAGGAAAGCTCAGTGAGCTCCACAGGAAACATGGCCGAACAGGAGACGGTACTTTTCAACCAGCACATGTTCTATAGTAACACTTAAAAAAAAAAAAAGAGAGAAACATAATAATCATCTCAACATGCTGGACCCCAGGCTCACAGTTTGGACAAGTCAGCGTGGCCCAAAACAGCCCACTGTGGGAAATGGGCTCATCTGCTTTCACACCAAGTTTGATGAATTACCTCTGGGATTAAGGGTGAAGCTACAGCCAAGCTCGTTACCTCAGCCAGTTTCCCTACTAGTACAGTCTCTGGAGGAAAACGATGCTACGCTGCACTGAAGCTCAGTGTTGTGTTGCAGGTTGCTTGTAGCCTAAAAGCTGCATCACAGCCAGGTGATGTTTGTTTTTCTGCTTTATCTTATTTTAATGGCATTAGTCGTACACCCTGTAACAACCCCCATAAAGGCCACAAGCACACTGGTCTAGCAATAAGGATGTTTAAAATAATAGCGTAGCTGGAGTTCTGATCCATTTAGACTTCTTCCCCCGTCCTTTGTGTGCCTTGGAAGCAGTGCGAGAACACCCTTCTAGTCTGTTTTAGCTCCTCCCTCCTCCATCATGACATCATAAAGACCCTAGACTAGAAAAAAGAAACTCGTGGATTATGAGTATTGGAAGGACTATTTTACCTTTCGATAAAGTCAAGGTAACCATTTCTCCTGATACGCTGAGCTAAGCAGCCGATGGCTGTGGCTTCACGTCAACCAGATAAACGTGATATTGGTATCAGGATTCTTCACGTCACTCATAAAATAGAGTCAAACCGTTCATCCTTCAAAACCATCGGGGATAAAAACAACTGCAGTAAAATCAGACTGAATCATCGGGTCGCTGATGTGTGGAATCACCAACTTTATTTAATATGACCACAGTCAGCGTGATCCACATACGATACGACTCGTGATATAAAAAATGGCCATCGTTTAAATGATTAAATCTCGGCTTCAGTCCAAAGGCGCCAAGTGTCATTGGCTGTTTTAGAAAATCAACATGAATAAAGCTTTAACTGCCTCAAACAGCAGGCTCGTGGGTAGATCCTGGCTACGACCAATCACAAAACAGCCGGATGGGATCTCTCCATTTCAGTCCTCAGCCTGGTGAGATAGTGATCAAACCCTTTATGGTATTTTTACAAAACAAAAATTACAAAATAACGAAAAAACATATTCGATGACGCGGCAACGTTTACGTGCAAAAAACCTTAAACAACAAAAACACCGGAAACAAATGTTTGATTAAAGTGATCGAATGAGAGAAACATAAAATATAACACACATTGAAAACAGTTTTTTTAGAGTACAGAGCACTTTGTGTGAAAAGAAGAAAAACAAAACAAAAACAACCACACACATTAAGATGAAGGCAACAACAGCCTGCCGAAGGAAAGGAGGCTGAGAGAAAAACAGAGAGGAGATGAAGAAGGGCGAGGATTCAAAAATGGTTCAAAGAGAGAAAGGAAGGAGACGACTATATACACTCATATGTACATCATACAGGATATGAAAAAAAGCACGATGTCCTAAAGCTAGACCCGAAGATGGCCGTACACAAACCGCACCTACAGGCCAAACAGAAACCTGTCGTGGCGCCCAATAAATAGGAAACAAAGCGCTTCGTAGCGGACGGCGTCCTGTCCTCTGATTCAACAAGCATCTGGAGCGTTGCCCAGGTCGACACGAATAAATAAAATGGATGGATGCAGTTGCGCTTGCCTTGAGTTTCCAAGACAAATCCGCCCAAACCACACGCACACGGGGAGAATAGATCCTGACAGACTTGCAGTGTGTCAGGGCAGTTACCACATCGTATGAAACGCTGCCACAACAAACAGGCAACACTTTGAGGGAATGTACACAGGCAAATAGAAGGTGCCCCACCCTCCCCGATTACTCGTCCCTTATTGTGATCGAATATGTACAAGAATTTTGTCCCATCCTCTGATAAGAATTAGCCTAAAATGTCATCCACGTGATATGGCGTAATATAAATACAGCAGAGTGATTCAAAACAGGTCGTGGGACAGGTAAAAAGACAAGTGACTCATCCGCTAGAGGCACTGCGACTCCTCCGCTCAGGACAGGGGGTCGGAGAGGCAAACGGCGTCAGGGGGGCGACGCCACGCTCAGGTTTGCCTCAATAAAAAAAAAGAAAAAAAAGCAGAGGACAGACGTTTTGCTTCAAAAGCATCCCAAAGCACCTGCACGGCGGGGACCAAAAACGAGAGGGGGATATGAAAATATACAACTCTCAGCTGGTGATGGGTCTGGTTTAAACAGGTCCGATTTCAGAAGTCCACTCTGAAGTTTGCCACCGCGGCTTTGGTACACGGACGTCCATGTGCGGCGGCGACCTGCCAGGGCTTCTTGTTTAATGCGATGCAAAAAACCCCAAAAAGCTGTGTACTTTGATACCTCCCAACGAAATCCAGGAAAGACAATGTGTCAGAGGTTTTAAAGACAACTTATAAATATCAGTCAGTCCCAGACCACCCAGCTACTGCTACACAACTGTCCTATTAAATAGAAACAGGAGAGCTTCAGCACGCACACTGAAGGCAATTTAAAAAGGACCAAATATTGCCATCACCCTTGACATTCCTGCAAAGCTCCCAAAATGTCATCGTTGGGGAGGTGATGGGGAGGGAGGTGGGCACCTCCTTATGTTTTCTATAGAAAGACACAATATATGAAAGCACAGATGTCTGGAAAAATATGTTAATTCAAGTTGATAAAAACCGTTTTTGTTTTCTTTTTCTCCTTTTCGCGAGTTGTACATGAGGAGTAGGCACAGTCTTCTTTTCTCTGAGGTAGCACCTCATTTTCCCAGTGAAAGATTGGAAAAGGCCGGAATTTGATCCCGAAAACTGACAGCAAAGAGAGAGCGAGGACTCGATAACAGTTGACCGCGTCCGTCGGGAGAGCTACATCGTGGATCGGATCAAAGACGAACTGGAAGGCGAGCTGCTGCGTCCGGCCTTCGTTCCATGAGGGGCAAACGCCTTCCTCGATTCTGGATTTCATTATGAGGTGCACACGCAGAGAGGGGAAAAAAAAAAAAGAGTGATTATGAAAACTGAGAGACTACGTATGAAAGGACGAGGCAAAGGGTAAGGACAGAGAGAGCAGGGTTCCAGTATTTCAGTACATCGGGTCCTCTCGTTCTCTGATGTCGTTTGTAAAAAAACAAAAAAACAACAAGGGCCTTCGAGGTAAGAGGAGCGATGAGTTTCACAAAGTTCCTTCCCGGTGACGGTGTCACTTTGTGGGATCGGTGATGAAACTGGTGACGGCTCCTCCTCATAGCAAGCGTCTAATCAGACGGGGTGATCCTCAGGCCGGGTGATGTTAGGGTTCCTGGTGTAATGATGGCGTCGATGTAATGTGTGAGTTGGTGTGTGATCGTGCTTGTGTGTGTCTCGGCATGTAAAGGGGCTGCTGAAAGCTTGGCCGATCACCATGCTTCAGTGTACCGAACATCAACATCCTTCAGGTTAGGCAGTTTGGCCTGGAGAGGAACACAAACAATATACACTTCAGTTGAGATCAGTTTTATTTAAACAGCAACAAATTCAAACAGGTGCTTTAAATTATAAGATAAAGGCCCAATAATAAAGAAAAAACCCCAACAATCAAACGACCCCCCAAACGATGAGCAGCACTTGACAACAGTGGGAAGGAAAAACTCCCTTTTAACAGGAAGAAACCTCCAGCAGAACCAGGCTCAGGGAGGGATTTCATTCATAACTGTGCTTAAAGATTCAGTGGAGGGTATACAATAACTAACTAAAGCACCAAACAACTGATGCACTGATGTGTTGCATGAAAAACACCAGCAGAGAGCAGTCTTTAATGGCGATAAGTGCAGCTGAGCTCAGAGAGCTGTGAAACACGGAAACAGGAAGTAGTACACCAACTATTTTAACAACTACTGTTTGTCAATATTTTTGCATTAGTCCCAGTGATAAAGGTGAGCCAGCAACATCGACAAAGCTGTGTTTAAGCTCCTTAGCATGCACAACAACAACGCAAGCCCAGACATGTCTAAGAGCGAGAGCCACGTAAACACTAAGCTACCTAAACACCCTTCACGGCATCACAATCACTGGCAAGAAAACTGTTCCTACTAAAGGTGAAAACAACTCGTTTCACCACTGGTGACAAAAACACACTGCTGAGTACAGCCAGGCTATGAAGGCACACAAGGAGGAGATGCTAGCAGCTGCTGTGCTGCCCAAAAGTAAACAAATGACCCCTCCGAGCGTCGTTATTGCTCGCTAGCTGCACTCCATGTGAGAGGACGAATAAACAGTGGATGGAAATTTCTGGTGCAGTTACATAGTGGAAAAGCAGAGCTTTAAGCAGCTGGTTAAAAAGCTCAGCCAAGAATCAAAATCTAAATATTCCTCAGATTCAGTTTTATTATGTGACCATACTGCCTCGGCCGCCTCGAGGGATTGTGCAGCTTAATGTTAAATGATCAAATTGACTTTAGCTGTCAGTGAAGCACAGTTTAGCCATCGTGGGGTCAGGTGTTGGTGGCTTTGTCAAAACCATTTATTTTCACTGTATTAATACAAAAAATATATGTGCATCTATCAGTCCATTCAAAATGTATCTGTGTAGACATCAGATATAAGACCTCTCTTCAAAGCGATAAAGGCTTTTTCCATTCATTTAGCATTAGGTGCCACACAGAAACAGAACAGCAGGAACCTTTAAAGAACCTTTAACACTGACTGAATTACCTTGAGGTCCTCGTATGTGTCTGCTGTGAGCTTGGTGCTGTTCATGTTCAGGCTGCACAGACTCTTCATGGCTGAAACAGACATTTGCACTTAGAGTTGACACACACACTATCAAGGACATTCACCGTGTCATAAAAATGCTTCCTATGCAAGATGTCTTACAACTGAGCGCCAGGAGACCAGCATCAGTGACGGGAGTCTCACACAGGTTCAGAACCTGAAGGCAGGCCAGATGCTCGGATAACAACCTCAGTCCTGCATCCCCAAACTGAAGCATGGAACAAAGCAAGGAAAGGGCAGCTGTTAGGCATCTCATAGACAGTCATGATTTCCTTGTGCAGCTGTTTGTGTTGGGTCCGTTTACCTGTGTGGACCAGAGGTTGAGCTGTTTGAGTGAAGGCAGCTTGATGAGCTGCTCAGCACAGGCACTGGTGACATTGGTGAAAGCCAGGCTCAGGTTCTCCAAGTTCCCAAAAGAACCTGAACTGAGCAGGCGGGCCAGGTCCGCATCCTAGAGAGGTGATGACAGGTTATTGTAAGAGTCAAATCAAGAGTTTTGCTTCTTTTCCAAGACAGTGTCTGTGTCAGCGGTGCGATCTCACCGTGGACTTGGAGGGCAGAGTCAGCCGGGTAGGGCCTCCTTTTCTTTGCTGAGGAGAAAATAGAAAGAAAGATGGCGTCTGAGCTTGAGGCCTTGCAGGAATCGTTGCTAACAGTAGATGGCACGTGTGAGCAGCTGCAGGCGTTTCCCACTGAGGCCTCTATGATCACCTCTTGTTTAATTTCAGTAATAAGATGCTTTAAAATGCTTCCCATCCTGCTTCAGTTAGAACCACTGATAAAAACTTATTCTCCTACAAAACATAAACGTGGTGTTTCTGGGGCAAGATTTTGGCCTGCACAGTAATGACCTGCTGATGAAATTCAGTTCTGCGTCATCAATTGGGAGACAGATTATTACGTTTTAATCTTAAACGGCATTTTGTTTTAGCTCTATTCTCTCTCCTTCACTCACAAACTCTCTTTACATCCATTTTATTCAATTATGTAACACTGCATTTCGACTTTATTGAGAGATAACGGTGTACCGCTGTATTGGTGTGATAAAGAAAACAGCTGGTTACTGGGAAGGCCTTTTAAATAGGAGGCGAGATAAGTTATGGAATATAGACATGTTTATTTGAATTGCAAATAAATGGAGTCTACATATCGGCGTAAATGACGTATGTTAAGCAAATATTAGATAAATGTGTTGTTTTATCGCTTATTTTAACAGAACTATGGCAGCAGTAACAAGCAGACGCTTTTTTTATATATAGTTGTTAATTTTACAGACTGCTTTGCTTCCATAACATGCCGTCTTTTTCAGATTTTTAAATATAAAATGTGCGTTGTGTAAATCGTCTCAGGAAATGTAGTGACATTCATATCAAATATATACTAAAAAACACAAACTTTTATAATTGGAGAAGAGTACAAGAGTCTAAACTTTACTGTGGATTTGAAAAGTGTGTGACAACCATACATTGTAAGCACACTGGCGGTTTCACATGCATGTATTTTCTGCAGATTCTAGCTATCATTATTATTATCATCAGGTTCTCCATCACCCGTCTCTGCTGCTGCTCTGAAGGAAGGAAAAAACTACAACCTCCAAAGATTTTTAGAGTAAACGGCAGGATTTTATATCCAAACGTGTTCATACACATAATATTTGACATGTGGATGCGTGTAAATGCACCTTATGTCTTCCTTTTGTCCCTAATGTGTGCATGACCTCTCAGACTGTCAACAACCATCACCAGTGTGTTAGAATTGCAGACTGACAATTATCTACAGCCGGGTCACATGCGTTACTGACGACACATGAATTTGCAGTAATGAGAAGCTGGTGACTTTATTTTTCCGTGCGCCGGCAGCAGCGGCTGCAGGCCTCGGCGCTCCTACTAAATAATGGGGGTGAGAGGTGGAGTTGGAACTCACCAGCTCTTTGAGCTCTCTCTGTCGGTCGCAGAGCTGCTCGTACATGCGGAGCCCCACCTGGGTGCTCTCCAGGGTGGAGATGATCTGCAGCTGGGTGTCTTTATTTTCAATGATGTTGTACTCCAGCATCAGACACAGGATCTGGAAACATGTCATGCACAAGTTAAAGCTGCTGATATACTGAAACACCAGAACACGTAGTGCAGCCCAGTGTTGGTAAATGGATTTTCTACTCTTAATCACCTCAACCTGACTCATTCACAAATTCACACAAGTACTTTTTTCTATGTCTAAGACTCACATTCACCCTCCAATTAATCCTTTTAGAGCAGCTTGGCATCCAGCATGTTGTCCAAGGATACTTTGGCATGCGGACTGGAGCAGCCAGTGATCGAACCACCAATTAGTCAATGACCTAAACTACCTCCTGAGCTACAGCCATGCCAGATAGTAATAGTAAACTCCCAAACTGCACATGGGTGGACTAAACAGAGACTAAGGTGAGAATAAAATGACCAAAATGCCATGCAAAACAATGTCCAAAATAATGAAATGATCAGAAAGCGAGATGTGGAGAAATGAACAAAAACAAGACAATATAGCAATAAATACTAATTTTAAAAGAAGAAATGATTAAAACGAGACTGGAAACATCCACATAAAGAGGTAAAGTGACTTAAAAGTGAGACAGATATGGCCACAGTGTGGCCAAAAAAAAGTTACTAGAGTGAGGAAACGACCAGAAAGTGAGGCTGAGGAGCAACAAACCAAATGTGATGCAGAAAATCTATAAAGTGATAAAGACTAAAATAAAATCTGTACACAAACTACTGCGGTGACACTAAATGACCACAAACAAAAGCAAAGAGATAAAAATGGCCTCAGAAATGTGGTCAAAAGTGTCCACCACATGAGCAGGATGACCAAAATGTGAAAACGTACAACCAGAAAGTGATAAATTACAGAGATGTGATGCGATAAGACCAAAAAGGTTAGAATAAAAACAACCACGGAGCAGTGTAGAAACACCCCACAGTGACCCAAAGAATCCACAAAAAGACACACAACTGCAAAATGTGTATATATTTAGGAGAGCAGGACATAATTCATGGTTATAAGGTAGAAAGATTGAAAATCATCCACCTCCACCATGGTTTGGTTTCCACGGAGGGCCAGCAGCATGCAGGGGCCCAGCTTATTTTCAGCCAGAGAGAGGAGGAACTTCTTGGTCTTATAGCAGGAGCCCATCAGGATATGAACCTGGAGGATAGAAGGAAGAGCAGGAGGTGGGTCACGTTACAGTTCAGCATGACTGTGTCGATGCTTACGTGTGCGCATGTGTGTTCATACACTCACCATACTGGCAAAGAGCTCTCCGTCGTCATCACAGGCCACGCCTCCTGGACTGTAGAGCTGGAACCAGCCATCTTTCCCTGAACGCACGCTGAGCAGGCAGGAGTGGACCTGGAAAGCACACATACAGGGTGACTCTCCTTTCTTAGGCTTAAAGCAGAGATCAACCTGAACACACACACACACACACACACACACACACACACACACACACACACCTCCTGCCGAGGGTCCTCTGCAAACCTCTGAATGACATATTTCAGCTCCCTGTTTAGAGACAGAAATATCGAGACACAAAGGTCAGTTTGTTTGAAAGCTCGAGTTCACCTCATTTATCAGGAGCACGTCTCGGTTACTTACTTTGTGAATTTGGCATGTGCAAGAGCCCTGCAGAGAAGACAGAGATATGTGAGGTGTTACAGCCTTAAATACAGGAACGCATTTTTACATGCAGCGTGACTCAGAGCTGATCTTTATGGCACATCCGTGCCTTTCTGGAAGCTGACATCACGTCTGCGCTTTCTCTAACGGTGATGTAAAGCTGCTGACACAGAGGCATGGTGTTACTTTGTGTTGGTGGATACGGTCCACATGCAGAGGGAGTGCAGAGCTCATTAGGACTTTCCCTGCACTTGTACGCATGACTTCTATGAACTGTTTGTTATCAGCGATTCCCAAATGGCGTGCCGAGACACCCTGGTGAGCTGGGAGATGAATCCAGGGATTCTGGGACAACTGTGCATTTTTGTTACAATGCACAACTGCACAGAAAGTCATGAATGAATTACTTGACTCTGTGTGTACTTCGCACTCGTTTCCTCTATAAAAATACACCACAGGCTCTGATCTGCAGAGTGGATCAGATTCTTGTGAGGAGCCAATGACAACCAGAGACCATCTGTAAAAGATGGAGCAATGCTACTGAACGTCCCCCCCACTGTTGTCATAACAATGCAACCATGGGTGGAAAGTACAGGGAAGACACGGAGGGCCATTTTTCTAGGAAAAACCATGTTGGTGCTCATCAGTGCGTCACTGTAAATATACAAGCACAGTAAAAAGAAAGCACAAACTTTCTATTGGAAGATTTTTACATATCGACACTTAATAAATGATCTAATCCTTAACGGGTCTTAAAATTAGGAAAGTACATCCAAGAAAACCTGACATGTTTACACTGTGCCAGCATGTATTAAACAAAATCTAATTCAAACGCTTTAGTAATGTAGTAATGTAATCATTTTCTGCAATGGAGCTTTGCAAGCCTGAGCTATGCTGCCATGTTCTTCAGAGAGAAGAGGCGTTCTCCTGCAGGCCTTCCAAAGAAGCCCTACTTATTCAATTAACTGTATTTTAACCTTTTATCTAAGCCTTTGAAGATTGCCTTGGATTTTTTGTCATGAATCTTTCTCACTGTACAACAACGGATTACAGATTGTTTGGAAACGGCCTTATAACCTTTCTGAGATTGATGCACAGCAGCTGTTGCTCCTCTAAGATGATGCCTTTCCTCCTTGGCGTTACGTTAACACACACCTGACTGCTCCAGAACTGCAAACTGCCGATGCCTCTGCTTTAATGGAGCCTTAATCAAGTGCATCTGATGTCCTGATACATAAATCCTTACAACTGACAGTCTTTTCTTGTAGCCATGACTATAATTAGCTGGTGCACAATAACATGGAATGCACCGAAAGCTCGTGTTTACATATTTGTTAGTTTTTACAGCATAAAACATCCCGTTTCCACCTTATTCAACAGATTTCACAGAGAATGTTTCGTTCTCATCTAAGTCATGTCTGTGACTGCCAGACTGCCACAAACATTCACTTGGCTCAAGGATGAATGATTAGATCTTGGCGGTCAAAGATAAAGGTCGCTGTGACCTCACAAAACATGTTTTGGCTAGCAGTAAAGAATTTCGATGCTGGTCACTGAAAAGTGTCGAGTGGAAAGAAGCGTCACCGGTTAACCAAACAGCTTCCGTTGCTTCGTTTGCCTATCACAGAAGCTTTGGCTGGCAGACCGCGGTGTTTCCAGACGTTTTGAAACGGTGGGAGCACGACTGAAAACACAGCAAGAAGATCCCACAGTGAAGCAGTTCAAATATCATTTAAAAGTATTATTTAAAAATACTTCATATAGCTATTAAAAACCCCTCTTTGTTCGTGGCATTATTCATGTAGTATGGGATGATAATTATGGAATCATTAACGTGTGAATAACAACTTGTCATGTGTTAATTAGTCCTCTGCATGCATATGCTTCTCACTTTGTACGAGATGACTCACTCTGTCCAAAGCTAAAGGGTTCTGGGGAATATTGTTGCTTTTCCTAATGACGCCTGAAGACATCAGCCAGGTAACAGTGGCGCAGGTGGGTTCCCCAGTTAACGAAACAACAAGTTGTTGTCTAGTTGCCATTAATGAAGCTCGGGATCAGGCAGCCAATTACAAAGACAGCTCTGGGCTACTTATGCCTAACAACAGCGGGCTCGCTGGGGGTAGGAATCCGCCCCCCACCCTAGTCTGCGATCCTTTGGGAAGCACGGTAATGTACCTCACCACGTCAGCAGTGACACCCCCACGGGTCCTCATCAGAAATATGTGCACACCCTGAGAGACAGCGACAGCCCGTCTGTGGGGACTGGCTTGTTTTTGGAACCAGGCTCAAGTGGCCACAACAGGAACTGCAGTTTTTGTTGGGCTTCCGCACAGCTTCACTGTTCAGCCCCAGAGGCACACGTTTGGTTTTAATTGACGTTCCCACAGCAGGAACCCCAAATTCTCTGCTGTTTGGAGCAGTCCCCAGTGCAACCCCCGGGCCACTGCCCGGGCCGGTCTATGAGTCGTTTGGTACCGGGCCGCGAGAGTTGAGGCTCCGGTGTGAAATTTGTGGTTTTCAGCGTTTTTATCGTTAACTCGCTTTGCCTGGGTCTTTCCCCTGTTGTAGCTGCGCGTCTTATTTTGAAAGACATATTTACGCGTTACCATAGCGACCAGAGAGGAGGATGTTACTCTGAATGTCGTTGGCGCATTTTCAGGAGGACGCTGCTAATAAAGTTACACAATTACACAGTGAATTCACTTTTATTATTATATTTACAAAATCCCACAGTTTTTGTCTCGGTCGTATCGTTTTATTGTGTTGTATTTATCTGTGGCACAAATAAGGTTGGGGACCGCAGGTTCAGTGGCCTCAATGAACACAAGGTGCTTTTTGGTCTTTTTGGTCAGATTTTTCTCCAAATCCGAGTTCTGTCCTTTTTTTCTTGGTCATTCAGATTAAGATGAATGACTGGATGAGTGAGTGAATGTGAATATGTGAAAACAGAGGAAAAATGAATGCTCTGGTACGAAAAGGTTTGGTGTCTGAAGGCAAAGTGATGGTGGGTGTTTTCATCAAACTGGATACTAAAGTTGCTTTAATCTGCTGAAATGTGGAAGTGTAGTCTTCACTGTCTACGCTGTCTTACCATCGCTAATTCCACACATAAAAGAAGTTAGATTCCTTTTTATTAGTCTGTCATTTAGCCCCACTCAGCTAATATGTGTCTGTGTGTTTATGAATGGAGCCTGCTCAAGCCATTGGGTGACATCATGGCGGATTTATCTGGTTTTTTTAAATTTGCATATCCTATTATATTTGCAGCGTGCAACATATGCTACATTATCTATGATGAACACTCACTCTTTAGGGAAGGGGATGGGCTGCAGCAGGCTGGCCAGAGCAGGTCTCCAGTCGTCATAGTCTGACCTACAGTCACAAAGCAAGAACACAGAGTCAGTGTCACCCTGTCAACCCGGAGAAAAATGGTTTTGGCGTGCTACAGCACTGACGCATTAACTCACAGCATCTTGAGGATGAGAGCGAAGCAGCCCAGCACTCGGTCAGCCTGCGCCGGCAGCTGGATGGAGAGCGTGTTGACGGCCGGGCTGACCAGCAGACAGTCGATAAGGTTGGGTTCGCTGTCGCCCCTCGTCGGTCCGCCCTTCCGCTTGGTGTTTGCCGAATTGTTGTTCCGCTCTAGCTCCACCAGGATCTCGCTGGAGTTGACGACGGAGGGAGGAGGAGAGAGCGGCAGGGAGGACGTCGGAGAGGAGATGGGGATGGTTGGAGCCACGGGGTTAGTGGGGGCTGGGGGAGGTGGCTGAGGAGGACTGGGGGTGGTAGAGAGCGGTAGGATGGTGGCAGGAGGTGGCGTTGGGGGTTCGGGCCGCAGCAGGCGTAGCGGCATCGGGGGTTTGCGGTCGTTCTGCTGTTGACAGCCGTTTCGGATTTCCTTCAGGCTGGGGGAGTTGTCCCGACTGCAACGAGCAAGAGAGGAAAACATCGGTCATGCTGGAGAGCGTGCATGAAAAAGCGTAAGCGCAGATGAGAGACGCAGGTGAGGTGCAGCTGGAGGCAGAAGCGATGTTTCCTGGAGTGACAGCTCCTTCGTGGGTTAGTGCTTTGGAAAAAGTGGCTCCTCTCTGGGGTGAACAGCGCTAAAGGGATGGTGATAATGAGCTGAGAGGGCCCGTCAAACCACCAAAGAGTCCAGATGGGAAACACCAGAAAGACACATTTCAAAAAAATTGTTCTAAAATAAATAAAAACCAAGTCCAAAATGCTGATGTTGAATGTTACATCCACACACCAATGGCTGATGCCACAGCATCCACAAGCAATGAGCTGCATTTAATAAGAAGCAAAACTGGAAACTGTGAATAGTCCTGCAAGAACCCAACAAACCTCAGGTTATTCTTCTTAATAAACATAATCAGCTTATGTATTTAATTACTTTCCATTTATTCTTTTGTATATAATTGCTCATGTATTTCTGTGGCACTCTGGAACATTGCAGATTAGTTTAGGGCTATAAATGGCATAATGTGGTCTGATGATCGAAACAGTTACCGTCTGCTTTCCTGGTAACATCTGCAAATTGGTGTTTGTATCGTTTCCTTCATATTAGTCCTACAAGATGTGGGAAATTACCAGTCATGTGTTTGTCTAATCAATGACAACGTGAAGGCAAACAACAGAATAACCCTTCTGCCGGAACAGCAGCAAAAAGGAGCCTTAGAAGCAATGGTGGAAATACTCTCGATGAATGCTGTGCAGTGAGCTTTCTCTAGTATAAAAAGTGCAAAATGAAAAGTCTGAGATGATGCAACAACAAGTGTACAGGCTGAGTGAGAGTTGGAAAGAAGAGAAGGACGAATGTGAAGGTGGTAAGACCAGTAAGCGTTTGTTAAATGAGTTCAGGGAAAAGACAAGAAGCAGAAGAAGAAGCAGATACTGTTTGCGTGTGGATATGGGCGTGACTGACCTGTTGATGAACTCCTCATAACAGGAATAAATGGCAGCCAGACACACTGCCACCAGGTTTGGCAGGACACGTGGGTGAGGGCACTGGCCTGTGGGCCCGTGCATGCTGCAAAGCAAACGTGCAGGTCAGAGGACGACTTGCAACTTATCTAAATCCAGTGTGAGTCTAACGATACTCGTCCTCTAAGCTGATGCTAGAGGAATACAGGGAGTGCAGAATTATTAGGCAAGTTGTATTTTTGAGGAATAATGTTATTATTGAACAACAACCATGTTCTCAATGAACCCAAAAAACTCATTAATATCAAAGCTGAATGTTTTTGGAAGTAGTTTTTAGTTTGTTTTTAGTTTGAGCTGTTTTAGGGGGATATCTGTGTGTGCAGGTGACTATTACTGTGCAGAATTATTAGGCAACTTAACAAAAAACAAATATATACCCATTTCAATTATTTATTTTTACCAGTGACACCAATATAACATCTCCTCATTCACAAATATACATTTCTGACATTCAAAAACAAAACAAAATAAATCAGCGACCAATATAGCCACCTTTCTTTGCAAGGACACTCAAAAGCCTGCCATCCAGCAAACTGAATGCTACCGATTTGGCTCAAAATACTAGTCGGCAGTTCCAGGAAGTGTAGAGGTTGGTAAAAGTGAGTGGCTTGTCTCACGCAGTGAGGAGAAAGGTCATGCTGGCCTGTTACTTTGAACTGCTGGCCTACCGCTCTTTGGTTTTCACACAGATTCAGTTCCTCCTTGCGTACGGGAAATATCTGCAGTGTGCTGCATTTTATCCAACAGCCTTTGGCTTCAAATTATATTCACTTCCTCTTGGATTGTGAATCATTCAAATAAAAAACTAATGTGCTACTTATGTGTTATTATATTGTCTATTATGAGATTTCAAAGAGCTTGTAGAGTTGGTGCCCAGTTCCTACCACGAGGACAAGTGGACAAGAAACACACACCTCACACACACTCAGTGTCATCAAACTCGATGTTATGTTATTGATAAAATAAATAATAATAAATAAATAACTGTCCAAGTGTTCAGGCAAATTACAATCTGATGGTTTGGCAACATTTTTCTCTTTTTCTTAAAACTTTCATCTCAATAAAGCTCAGCTGAACACACGGCCTCTCTCAGGCTCGCCGTAGCCTTATTTCTGGTTTCCAGTAGACTGGTCTGGCTTTGGTCTGCGCAGCATGTTTACCCAGTATTGAAGGCAATGCCCCAAAAACGTTTTTCCCCCTTTTTAAACATCCTGCCATCCTGACCGCGAGCTACAGCTGTGGCCTCCAGAGCAATTAAATCCCACCTCACTGCATCTTTAAATAGAGGCTGTAGTCTGAAGTTATTGAGTCACGGATTACAGATTTATAGCAGCACATGCTCACCTGTGAATAAACTTCTTGACCACCTCCATTCCACCGTTGAGCTCATTAAGAGCCAGGATGTACTCCTGAGTGAAGAGACGCAGACGAGGGCACTTCCCGAAATCCTGTCAGCAACAGCCAAAAGCAGAGTTAGGAATATATCATCCAAAATACGAAATTGAATGATGAATAAAGGATATGCAGAAATAAAAACTTTTCTTATTCTCATTAGCTACTGCATACACGTTTATTAAAGACAACTAGAATTTAGGTTTCTCTATGAGAGCCACTGACAGATGAGACTCACACTGATTACATCTCTCGTGCTCTTTCTACTTAATCACCATTTCTATCTATTAAGTTGCTGCTCATGAACCAAGGGCTTGTACAGGACTTTATGGACACTTGTGGGAACTTTACATGGCAATTCATTCATTCATGCTTTTTAAATTCTCACAGAACTGAAGACAGCAGACGGATTTAAACTCTCTCATTGAGCAAAATGTGCGTCGTCATCCACTGAGATCAGATTTTTCCAGTGGAAGCAGAGAAAACCACAGAGAACAAAGTACTTTAACCTTTTAGCATTTACAAAGTCTGAAATATATTTCTGCCTGCATGGAAATGCTTCTGCAGAAACCCTTAATTTGAAAGCTAACGGTCTCTGAGGGATTTCTCAATATTTACCAATTTAGCATGACGTCAAAACACAGTCCAACCCTAACCTTAGATGGGTCACAGATGATCTGGTGGGTGATACGACGTTAAATTACAACACAGCACCAAACAGCTAACAGAAAGCTCCCAGGGTTAAGACGCCACAGGAATGTGGCATTTGCAGCCAAAAACACAAAAGTGCCTGCAATAAACAGTCATCAAAAGGAGAGGTGGGCTACGTGGAACCAGTAAAGATTTTTACAGCAGCTCTATCGTTGCTGGGAATCACTGGTCTTGCAAAATCTTCTGCTTCCTAAAAAATTACTTTAAGAATTCTAAAATAAGAAGAAGATAAAAACGGCGCTGTGCAGAAAAGCGGTACCGGACTCAGCCGATCTCACCATGTTGTGTTTGAGGATTCTCTGAACCACAGGAGTGAACACTTCGATCACAACGCTCGACCGCGGTCGCTCCCGACAGTGCTGCAACACACGAGATCGACGGGCGTCAACAAGGAAGCGCTTTTAATTATTTGCAATATTTACGACAGAAGAAACGTGTTCAGCATCCGATGCACAAGAGCTCACCTTACAGAAGAACTCGCACAGATCAGGTGGAGGGTGGTTGTTTTCCAGAAGAGGAGCGATGGCCTGCACAAACACACATGTACACACACAAACGCACACATACAGGTGACTATTTCCATATCATATCTCTTATTTACACAGGCCCAGAGCCAGCATGCTGTCAGGTGAAGGAGCTGTGTGAAAACAGGCCGCAGGTGAGCTACACAAACATTGCAATTTCCCTAAGCATCAAGCTCCCCCTGCTCTGCCCAGTTACCACCGCGTGGGTATCGACCGCCACGGTCGAAAACACACGAATAAAAAAAATGTAGCATAAAGAGAGACACGGGGACAATCTATATTCTTCAGTCTAACGAGCAAAGCAACTGAAGCTTGTTAACGATTAATAAACTTGTTAAATATCAGTTTAGTGCACAGTGACAGCAAACTTACCACGATGATGTTTTCATGATCCTGAGGACTGAGGTTTGAGTTCTGCAAAGGAAAAAATCAAAAATAAGGAAGAACTAATTATGAGTACGTCTAACGATGGAAGCTCTCCACCTTAAAGGAAACGACATCATCACAGCAATGTCACGCAACACGAGTGAGTGTGCTACCTCAGCCAGCAGGGTGGAGATGATGTGCAGTGGAGCTTGGTGGATGGATTCATCCTGCAGCGGTGAGGTCAGAGCCATGTCCACCAGCGCTCTGATCTCCTTTAGCGCCACGTCCCAGCGACTCGGGTTGTTTAGGACCTTGCGATACTTGTAGATCTTTTTCTGCAGGAGAAACGATGCGATGAACAGCTGAGCACCGGCCCAAAGGCCGCAGGACTGCACATGACACATCAGGGTGCTGCGTTTGTGTCTGTTTGCACAGGTATTTGCCTTTGGAGGGCCCAGGAAAACTGCTTGTGTACAATGCTCCAACAAAGAAAAAACAGCCACATAGCTCGATGATGTAGCTGAGTGACAGCTGAGTTTACTACACTGCAGCATGAGAAGCACAGACAGAGCAGCGAATGCTTTTTATCGTTTTTAATGTTCAGTTTAACTTCAGCTTTTTCTACATTTGAACTTCGCTCTTCTGCAACTTATTGACCCACTAAAGCACAAGCGACACCAACCCACAGATGGTTGTTTGTGCCACTGTTGGTGACAACAAACAGCTACTACATGTTGGCGAAGGTGCGCGAGGCTGTCCGCAGGCAAATACTTATGCAAATGGATACAAATCCAAGACCGTAAATCCACCTTTAGACAAAAGGAACCGCAAAGATATGCAAAGAAAGAAAAAAACTAAGCCCACACACAAAAAATACACAGAAAGAAAACAACTGTGGAAAGACACAGACCGCAAAGAGAGACAGAACAGCTACAAAGAGACAAAAAGTTCCTCATAGTTGGATGGAGCCAAGAAAAAAAGGAAAAAATGTACAAAACACCTAAAAAAAAAGCCAAATAAACGTATGACAATGATAAGCAAAGCAGACACAAATCATTAGGAAATCATATAAAAGTGGTTTTTGTCCTCCTTTGTCACAGTTTCCTCCGTGTTTGTGTTGGACTTTTATTTTAAAGGTGTCCCAGGAAACGTGTGTGTCACACACTAACCTGAAACATTTGTACAGTGCAGAAGTCATTGCAAGTACTAAGGCATACTTCCTTGTACAGCTTTATTTAGCTCTGTGAGCACAGCATGGATTCAGACCTGACAGGTTTAGAGGTCTGGTCCTCATAAAGGTCTGTGAAGTGCTATAAAATGCTGTGTGGGGTTGGGGAAAGGTGTGCAATAATAAACATCCATTTCTGATGTTTTGAGATGATAATTCTGCAGTAAATGTCATCGTGTGTGGTAATCTTTACAAAGTGGAGGACAGGGCGAAGGCTGCAGCTTTAATGAGGCTGAAGAGATGATTGAATTCATAGTTAAAGAAAGAAAAAACAGTGACCTTACCTTCCACTGCAGGGAGTGAAACCACTGGTCCCTCAAGTAGCTGTTTGCAGCCTGCAGCAACACACACACACACGCACACACACACACACACACACGCACACACACACACGCAAAATGTCAAATGATTTCGAGTATATCCTGAGACAAACTTTTGCTGCTGTGCAAAAAGTCACAAGTTCACCTTTTAGCCAGCATTAAATGACCAGATCTACAGTTTTATTAAAGACTCCTGAGCTGTGAAGAAGAGAAACAGATTTAATGCACCCATGAAAGCAAACCTGACGGTCAGAGAGCTGCTAAAACAATATCAAAAACTTGCAGTGCTGCAACTGTCAGATGCACAGTTAATAATAACAACCACTCTGTGCATCTGCCAAGAAATCTCTAAGTAATCAAAGTAATTGTAATCTTAGTAATCTAGTCTAATTTAAAGTCTTTTAACTAGAATAAAAATGCAATAACTGGACGTGTCGGACTTCCTGATAAAGTTGATGGCGTCCACAGTGAGACCGTTCCACTCGTGTCTTTAGAAACAGAGCGGTGGCTTCAAATCGCAAATATTTTGCTTGGTGATATCGTCTCAGTGGAAGGACACCAAATATGGATGTTTTATTAAATCAATTAAAATACTCTCATCTCCTGCACCCCCATCGTGACACATCGCACAAACTCACATTAAACCAGCTCAACTGACAAACCTCCAACAAATACGACACAAAGAATCGTCGCCTACTTTATTAATTATTTGTTGTTACCAGTCTGAATGAGTCTGAGCACAACTCAAAGGGACTCTTCTGAACCAGCTGCCGGCTGCTTTTACTCACTAACAGCGCCGCCGTTGACCCGCAGCGACAGAAATGTCTCTGAATGTCTGTTATCATGAATTTCTGTCTATGGTGACAAGAACAGATATGTCGACATTAATTGCTGTATTATCAGAAACTGATTGCATGTTATTTCCAACCCCATTCCATCGCAGTCTGATATCACAGATTGATATATTGACTCTGTCTTATGGCAACACTTATGGCAGGTTTTAGCAACAGTGTTGACAGCCTGACAATCTCATTTAACAGGAAATACATAACTGCAGTCAGATAACTTTATCTTATTGGATAAAATAGATATTGACAAAAAAGTCAAAGAAAAAAAGGTGATAAATACTCAGGATATCACGAAACGTTGAAACGCCGCCGTGCTTGCAGCAGCTTAACGTGAACGCGGATGAGCTCCGGCGTTGGATTCATCTCTACGTTCAAACCTTTTTTAGGTATTCGACTTACACAATGTGCCGAGCCAACCCATGAGCGACTGTTACGACATTATTACTTCAAACTACTTTGTTAATTTGCGCAGCGCTATCATGCGGTGTGCTGCACAAACTGCCTTTGTGGTTGTTCCTGGTACAGTACGTACCAGGAACAACCACAACCACATACAACCGTGTGTGCGGTTCCGCACACACAACCAGAAATCAAAAAGATCACGCACAGAAACACTGCATGCAGCGCAACATGACCACAAAGAGATGCTAAACAACAGTTAAAGGAACAGTTTCTGTGCAGTGAAACAGCTAGGCTTTCAGTTTGTTGATTTTGTATTAAAAGCAGATGTTGGGGCAAGTCAAGTACTAGAGTACTTAAATATAGTAAAGTACAGTACAATTACAGCCTTTGGTGCTCATGAGTACCTGCCTGCTTCAGCTTAACCTACAATATAGCGTCAGGTTGGGGTTTCTAGTCATCAACTTGACCTTCAAATCTACCATCCATCCACTAAACACTAAATGCACGTCAGTGTTCTTTACATAGCTGAAGATTTATTCCAGGTTTGTCAGCGTTCCACGACCAGCAAAGCTTCAAAGTGGGAGCATCGGGCGGTGGTCCAAAGAAGGCCAGCAGGCACAAGCAAACACAGCTGAAGAGGCTGACATTCACTGTTGACCCCCAGCACCAATCATAGGCCGAGCTGTGTATCCAAGGTAATTGGGCTAATGGGTAACGGTACTAAATGTGCCCCCTGAGCGGCTCTGGTTAATGCTGAAATGAAATTTTCTCAGAGTTCAGCAGGTACATGGAGCAACAGGCCAAAGACAGGACCTTGTGTTGTCCCAAGCCAAAGCAGACAGACAAGCTTTAATAAGTTAAAGATCGAGGTAAATTCAGACTGCGTAAAACCGTAAAAATACTCATTTAACAATGCTACAAACAAAACAGCATTTACACAATTATCTGCAATTATTTAACCTTTTGTCACATTCCAGCTGTTCATAGAAATACTTGCTAATAATGAAACTAAATAAATGAAAATCAATGTGACGGGCGCAAACAGAGTGATGCTATTCCAGCTTTAAACATGGCTGCCTAATAAGAAGAAGGATCAATGACCTGATGATAATTTTTACCGTTCTGTTGTGTAACAACAACAGTGACCAGAGCACAGAGCAGAGAGTCTTGATCCAATTATCCACTGGACGCCACATAAGCCACCTCTAAATGTGGCTGCTGCCCACAGAGGTGTCGGCTCCCAGGTTCGTTCCACTGTAGCTGGTCTGGAGTCACCGGTGTCGCTTTGTAGTCATTTAGTGAAGTAAGCGTTGTATTGATGTACAACTGTGATCAAGTTTAAACTTAACCTTTAAATAAGAATCTGTAGTAAGATAGGGCAGATCAGATTTGACAAGCTGACGCAACCAGATGTGGAAAGTGTGTTTTGACCGTGAGTTCCTGGAATGTGCAAATCAAGCCACAATGTTTTGATCTAGTTTCAGAAACTGCCTAGTTACAGATATGCTCCGAAGGAGACAAAGGAGACTTCAGCTGCACGGAGGACTTTGCTCTTAGTAATTTACTAATTGTGCTGAACACAAGAGGTTAAAATTATTAGAGCAACAATCAGTGCAACACTGAAAACATCCACTAACCTCTCTGGACAGCATTAACGTTTTCATTCTGTTGTCTTTGTTTTTAAAGTATTTATAAAGTTTGCAGCGCTTTTGCTGTTTGAAACCTATTTAAATATACACTCTGTACGTTTGTAAGACACGGCAGGTCGGTAACTTGTTGTTAAGTCTGGTTAAATGTTTAGTTAGAAATATGAAGTGTATATCTACATGCTGACAACGTCAACCTTGTTTCCAAATGTTAAGTCTTTTTCTCACTTTTTGACCAACAAATCGTTCGGCCGACCTCGAAGCCCTCGGTGTGACGGATCATTAACACGACCCTGCTCACAGCTCGCACGTGCTACCAAAAACATAACCTCCCTGGTGGAGGCGAAAATAGTCGTAATAATGATAATGAATTACCTGCAGCAGGACGGTGCCACCAGGGAAGCTGAGCTGCACGCAGTACTTTGGGGCATTGTCCCAAGAGAGGAGCTGCAGGTCCTCTATGGAGCTGTAGGGCAATGATGTCTCCATGTAACCGGTGGGCTGGGGAGGAGAGAGGGAAAGAGCAAGAGGATATTAGTCTGCCACTGTCTAACATTTACAGTACATATTGTATATTTAAACAAAGCAGGAGGAGAAAAAGGCATTTATTTTTTACTGGCAGTCAGCTGGAAAGACAAAAAGAAACATATCCCAGGCTAACCTGCCCTGGGTAAACACGAGGCCAAACAAAACCTCCAAATACAGCCGAGTGGTAAATGCTGTGAAAACAGTACACAGAGTAATCTTTATCAGCTGTGGTGACATTTGATTTAGTTCCAAGTAAACATTCACCGAATGCAAGAGCAAAGTGGAAAATCAATTTAGCAAAAGCCATTAATCACGCAAATACACAAACATCAGCCAGAAAGACACGACGGCGGCGCTTTAACTCAACGCGCATGCAGGAAAAGGCCCTTTGGTGCGATGGCAGAGCTCTGATCGCAGTCTCATCGCAGTGCACACGAGTAACACGCCACAACCCGTTTGCTAGTCTCAAAATGATTACAGAAACGCTGACAAATGACCACAAGTTTCCGGACTCAGGAACAGAAGAGTCTTCAGAGAAAGGGAGGCGGGGGGAGCCAAGCAGATAAAAATAACGAGGCTGAGAGAAAGCCACAAGGAAACCGAGCCTGTATATCTTCTAACCCGCAGGAGGAGCTTGAAGAGAAATGTTTAATGCCACTCTAAAATAAGACGAGTGTCGGCCAGCACTGCAGAAACAGCAGCAAATGAATCATCAGCTGATTTCCCAGACGCCGCGTCACTGCGTGATTTTCGACCAATTATTGTCGATGGCAAGATTAACTGTATATCCACACAAATGGCCCGAGTGGACGTCATCTGTAGTGGCTTTCTCTGCATAGCTCTGCTGGAATTATCGTCCTTATTTTGCTTTTCATTTTTCTGAGGCCGTTTCCCTTCAGAAACTTTGGAAAACACAGAGTGGAGAGGCAACATTTTCTCTCAGGGCGGCAGAGCGAGTGTGAAAAGTTTCACTGGGAGCAACTTCGTCACACGTGCAGGACGTCCCGCTCTGAAAGCCATTTCTGTAATCTGTGAAACTGTACAGATTGAGTTTTTATGCCAGTGGTTAAACACAGATAACACATTACAACTTCCATTTTGGCTTCCTCGCGGTGACTTGATTGCAAAACACCGGGTTTGCAAAAACGTCATGAAGTTTGGTATCTAAAGAGAGAAGTGACTAAAGTGTCGTAGCTGACCTGCTTTATTTGGCGTGTTGCTGACTGAGAATGAAACTGGGAGAGAACCACAGCTGATCTGCTCCGTCAGACGTAGGTTTAATAATGCAGTAACCAGGTCTATGTATCAGTAGTAACAATGTAAATATAGTAGCACACATGTAGCTGCCCACCTGACTGAGATGGGCTAAAGTTAAGGACACCCCCTCCTTTTTTTCCTGTTTATTGTATTAATAACATAAAAGTGCAGGCGGGCAGATACAGGAAGCTTAACTCGAGCCACCTTTTCTTCTTTTAAAGCACAAATAATGCAGCAGTTAAACTATTCAACCATAACTGAGAAACGCCACATAAACAGACATCGTTGGTGGGCAGCAGAAGCATTATTTATATTCATTTCATTTCAGCGCTGACTGGAAGAGTAAATCTACACGTTTCAGCTCAGGCCTCTGCGAGCGCCACATCTGCCCCTCAGATAATGTTTCTGATGAAATCCCAGGAAAATCTGCTCTTATCTGATTACAATAACACATGTTTTGGTATCAGTGTGCTCGTAACAACTTGTGACAAAGAAGCCTTTTCCGGATGTCATCAACCTCCCTGTAGTCATCTTTAGGCCTTTTTTGTCATCCTTTGATTTTCAGGTGAATTTGAACCATACGCCCAGGCCACTGTGAGACCTCCCATGATGCTCTGAGCGCTTTCAATCCGCCCCTGGTTCTTTTACAAAGCACTACTGCGTGCCGTCGTCTGGCTCCTCTGTTCTCTTTCCTGCTTTGGTTCCAGTACAGGATCTTCCCGCCTGTTCATTTGGGTCTGTCTCCAGTTGAAGTCTTTAAAGCACCTAAGGACGAGCGCTGCAGTGAACAGGCACAGTCTAAATAAAACGGACTGAATGAGCTGAACATGTGTAGCTTTGTGGCGTTTGCCTTTGCAGCTGTGTTTTCACTCTTTCTGTACGTGGGGCCTCTCGCTCTCTTTTTTTAGTGTTCCAGAGACATTTGTTAACAGTGACTTTAAAAGTATACAAGGCCCGTCCTTCCATGACTCCACTGCATCTTCTTCCCTGCGTGTGCTTCCACACAGATAAACAGCACGTCTGCAGCTCCAGTAAACACAAACACATCTGAGCAGCTACACGAGAGCAGCAGCAGCAGACGCCTGGCGTCCCTCTGCAGCCCGCTCGGGCAGACAGGTGGTTCTCGTCCTTAATTGCGTCCATCTCTCTCTATAGAGCAAACAAACAGCTCCGCCAACCCCACCCTCGGTGAAGAACGTACATGCTATTTCTTTATTTACACCTCCCTCCACGACCGATGGGTGAGCTGGCTTCTCGGTGTAACCCCGCCTCCCCGCAGACAGGATACCTGTTGTGCGCCTGCACCCGTGCGGGATTTTCATTACAGACGACGTCCACGGCAAATATTGGTTCTGGGCAAGATGTCTCATTTCCTCGGAAGAGTAAACCTCAGCCCCTGCCTCTGTCCATCCCTCCGCCTCTCCGTCTGCATGTCTCAAAGCTGCCAAATAGTGTTTGCGGTGGTTTTTTGCACGCACATGACACACTAACAAGATGAACTGCAACATTAAGAGGAGAATATGAAGCCGGGAGCTAAAGGAGACGATAAATGCATTTCTGAATAGGCAGAGGGAGAGCAGAACGGAGACAAACAGAGGAGACTTCAATTTTCTGATAACCGGCCGAGGTTACCATAGATACTCCTTCCTGCACAAGAGCGAGCACTGATTGCCTCTCTCTACCCTTTCCTCTCCCTCTCCTCCTCTTTCAGTCCTCCTCTTTCTTTTTTACATCTTATTCCCAAACCTCTCCTTTTCTTTTTTTTGGCTTATTCTGTCTCTTTCTGTTGTGCTTCTCATCACGGAGAAGGGCTGGAGGAGGCTACGGCTCCTCATCTCCTCGCCGCTCTGCTGCGTTGCTATAGAAACAAGAGGATGGAGATGTATGTTATGTTTTTTTGTTTCCAGGGAGAAGCAGACAGCGAGCAGTGATGGAAGGAGAACGGAGGAAATAAGACACAAAGAAAGAGACCGTGACGCATGAACTATATTTTACAGTAAAACGTTCAGCTCATCTGTGCTGATCACCTCTCCATCACTGGCAGGATTATGGACAGATTTCCATTCAAAACCACCAAAATGTAAATCAGTAGACTTTAAACACCATTTGTAGCGATGCGCCCGTTTATTGGCTGACCATTGGTATCTGCTTTTGTCTTGTTTACAGCCATCAACAAATAAGTAAACAAGATGACATCACCGTGGCAGCGGTCGATGTTGATCTGTTGTCTCCCATCGGTTTTGGCATCCAGTTCCTTGAGTTGGCGATGTTGAATCTGTCCTCATTTAAAAAGACTCCTGATCACGAAAAACAATTTGAACGGGAACTGGAGCAAACGGGTGTTTGGGGCCGAGAACGAGCAGAAAGGAATGTTTGAAGTTTCGCTCCAAACAAGACAAAACGACAACAGTCGAAACCTCCCCATCAGCACTGGGAAAGGAGGTGGAGGAGAAGTTAAAACCGGGAACAAAGATCGTTTTTCTCTCCAAAGATTTTTCCAGAAAGTCTTCTGTGCCGATGTATCATCGAAAACCAGAATGATCATACTTTTGCATTTCAATCCACGGCACCCGCTCGAGGTTACAAAACCAAGGCGGTGCACGACTGCGTGGCTCAAAGGAGACCAAAGTGTGGCTTGTGACGGCGGATGTGGCGTCACTTTTGGCATGTGGCACTGTTCAGGAGTGCGGCAACGCCAGGTACAAGCTCTGCTGTAACAGCTGGCTATCGGCCACATTTTTACATCCCTAACAATGTAACACTGTGGATATGAAATGATGCTCGCTCATGTGAAGAACCACATCTCTTTCCCACATTTCGGTAGCGAGGCGTGGGTACATGCATGCGAGTACCAGGTAAGGAGGTGCTTTGCTCTCTTATATGACGACGTCATTAAATAACACATGATCTCAGTTTCTCCTCTGCAAGTATCCGTGCCAGCTCAAGTAAAGGCTCGAGTTAGCATGGAAGCGTTGGCTTTTCTGTGCATGCAACAGTATACATAAGCACAGGGTGTGGGGCGTGCCTCCTCCTTTACCTTTCAGGTGTGGTGTGACCTTGTGTCAGCATTTGTAAACCCTGACTCAGTCCTCTACAGCCCTGACAGCTCGTCGATACACTGAGTAGAGTTTGCAAAGCGCCGCATGAAGGAGGAGTTTTCTGTTTTTTTTAAACGGCGTGAATGATGAGTCAAAGCAGGAAGCGCATCAGCAGCCAGAGAGAAAGACAAAGAAAGAGAAACCGGAGGAGGGTGACAGAGGAAGTTGCGGGCGACTCAAACAGCTGACTGAACGGGTGTGAGGAGTCACCTGGCAGGTGTTTCACAGGCCAATGACAAAGGCCAGAGCACTGCAGCACATTCACCCCTGGAAGAACTATGAAAGCTAATGTGAGTCGTCAGCCTGAGCAAATTAAATCCACAACGCAACAGGATATTAATACGTAACTTTATATGTAACCATTTATTTTAAAAATGGAAATTATTTGCTCTTCTCAAAGGAAAAATTCTAGATAAAAACCTCAGATGCAAATTTAACGTCGACTAACATTATTTTTCCACACATCTACTTCCTCTTCCATTTTACTCCTTTTACTTCCTCATCCAGCGATACTTCCTTCCTTCCTTTCCCCCCTTCCTTCTCATGCTTCTCCTACTTCCTTAAGCTTATTTCTCGCTTCCGTCCTTCAACTCTTTTTTCAGTTCTCCTCACCTTTTTGGTATTTTCCTCCCCTTTTAGTCCACAAATCCTCATGTTTTTCATTTGACATATTTCCTATTCATGCCCCCATCCTCTCACCATTTCCCCAATTTACTTCCTTCTCTCGTGTCTTGTTTCCCAACCTGTTTCCCCTTTCCTTGTTTTCATTTCCTAAAGCCTTCCCCGTCTCTTAGTTCCTTCACAAAGCCCTCTTCCTACACTTCCTTCACTTAACATCTCATTCTTTACTTTCTCTTTGCTTTCTTTTCTTTCCAACTTCATCCATCTTTAATTTCTCCTCCCTGACTGAATACTTTTGTCCACTTCCTTTTACCTCGACCACCCTTTTCTTTTACAATTCTCCTTCAACATCCTCCACTGCTCCTTTCTCTCTGCCTTCATTTACGACACAATACATTTTTTCCAGATTTCATTTACTTTCTAATCCTTCTTCCTTTTCTTTCCTCTGCTTCCTCTTACTTTTTCTCTTCACTGGATTGGAACCATTTCACCTCCTTTTGACTCCTTTACCTTCTCCTCCCTCTCCCTCACACCTTCCTCTTTTCACTTCATGTTTCTGCTGTTCCACGTAAGTCATATCGCTGAGCGTACTGAGAACAGATGAGGACAAACAGAGGATATAATGACGCAGGATGTCAGATATGTCACCGTATCTAGAAACACTGAGGAAACTGAGAGAAGTCTGGTTGGAGAAACTTTATTGGCGTCTTGCAGTCAACGCCATTTGGTGCACCACACACACTGACAGCCGCAGCCCTCCTGCTGGAGACAGATAGCAAGAGGAAAAGCAGGCTTTGGAGGGCTGCACATTTCTTCCTGTTCCTGTCATCGTGCAAACATTACCCTTTCACATCCTGTGTTCCTGCGTGCTCTTATTTACCAATAACAGCCTTTCCCGAGCAGATGGACGTTCAGCGGCGACCCAGATTTGAGGGGTGGCTACGGTAACGGAGAGACCCCCGCTCAGCGTGACCAGCAGGTTGATCACACGCTAACATAAACATGTCACGTGTTCTGTTTAGGGGCTTAGTCACACAGCAGACCTCGTGCAAAGCTGCTCGACTCAAAGCATTAGAGTCACTTCCCTCAACGATAAGCCGCTGCACTTCTCCATTTGCGAAGGAACGAGCAAACTGCAGCTCGTAAACACACCCGCGGCGCACTGTCAACAAGCCGGGCGGGCCGCCCCAGCGTTTGGTGCGCTGCGGCTTGACACGGTTCCAAGAAACGTTTAAAGTCAAGGAGCGCTTCGGCGTCGCTACAGCAGGAAATGAGGAACCCCTCCAGCAAAGACTTAACGCGGGACGGTGCATGTGGGGGAACAGTGTGTGCACACAGCAGCACCAAACTCACTGAAGGTGTTACACGTGTAGCTTAACGCTGCACTTGATTAATGCAACTCGCAGCGTTGCAGCAGAAAGAAGAGCAGAGCTTTGCATGTGCAGGACTGAGGACGGAGACAGAGGGACGTCCACTTCCTGCTTCCAGCATCAAGACGAATCGCATTTAACAAACATGATTGATTCAAGTGGTCATAAATCTTCATCATTTATGTTAATTGTTTTATTTATATAGCAACAAATCCTGGTATTACATTAGATATATATTTGCAGTCTTACAGGTCTTTGATATCCTCTCAGTATACAATATACAAAAAGAATAAATTGCTAGTTTTAATAATTTCAAAGACCAAAAAGTCAAAGGAGGAATGTCAGTTTTCCAAAACAACTACACCGGTTTTTACTGCCACATTTGTGCCCCTGAGGCTTGGCTAAAAGCACAAAATGGGTGTAAACATTCTCCACAAACCACAAGTTTTCTTAGAAAAAGAGAGAAAAACGAGCACATTCTCTTCTTTTTCTTCAGTAATATTTAAGTTTACAAGAACAGGAACGGGTTAGTGTCACTTTAAGTTTGGAGCATATGCTTAGAAGTTTTACAAGCCGTTCATTTTAGGACGGGACAGCGACCAGAACATCATCTGTTGCCACATTTTCAAATACAAGCAGATAAAAATAGATCCTGGAAAGCTGTTTCTGATTTATTCCTCACCCTCATTCCTGCGCTAACAGTATGTGGAATGTGCTCAGCACACAAATGATATGATTAGCCTTTAATTTGAAAACTAAAGCGGTATTAGGGAGTGTGTTTAACACCAGCGGGACATCAGGATATACTGACCAAAAAGCAGCAACAACTAAACAAACAGCACAGTAATAATGGGTGTAGCGGTTCCTGGCAGCCTGCAACGCCGTGAGCGGCTCGACTCCGGCTCCAAACGGAACGTTAACCCAAACAAAACTGTAAATCACACTCGAGAAGCTCACATGCACACGCACACGTTGCTGTGACTGTGGAGGAAGGTTGCTGTGGAAAACAGGCCTGCCGTGAGCTGTCGTTATTCCCCGCCGCAGCAGGTCGGCGCTCGGTGTTGTGACACACAACAGACCTGAGCGCAGACACGCAGTTACATCAGACAGTGTGAAAAGCGTGGCTGAATATCCTTCTCCTGTTCAGGTATTTAATGGAAATACTGGAGCAGCAGAGCGAGCGATACGTCGGAATGCAGATATGATCGCAGCACGGTTCACTGACAAGTTGTTTAGCAGGTAACATGTAAGACCTGCTTAACTGCACACACAGCATCCCTGCGACAAACTGCAAACTTTCTATCATTGCACCTCGTTACCTGCTGGATGTAGCAGCTATTCCTCACACTAAAGAGTCTAAATACTTTTCATCCACTTTCTTCCGCCTACTCAAGTCATGGTCAGCTGGAGCCTATCCCAGCCGCCGTGGCGCAGGAGGCAGGGTGCACTCTTGTACAGGGCCGCTTTTCACATAATGCCATCTGTATGAATGCACAGGGCTTCACGTGGCACTGAAACTGTCCTGTAGCGACTTTGATTTCTGGCTGAATGTCAGTGCTAAAGCTCCGAAACTGCAGCAGCTTCAACCGTCACCCAGAGAGACTAATGAGTTTGTTGCTGGTTACGTTGTGGAGGAGATGCTACAGTGATCTCTGTAAAGTCAATACACTGAGGTAAATGTGCAGCAGGCTACACACCCTATGAACAAAACCAGCATGTGGATGCCGAACTCAGAGGGCTTTTTATCTTTGGCAGCGAAGAAGTGCACTGATGACTTCTCCGTGCAGGTAAAGCAGCAGTGTAACCAAATCCCTTTTTATGGCTCTAATCTAACATGGCAAGTAATGTAATATCATTAATGACGACAACAACTTAAACACTGATCAAACACATTAGAATTCCAGCCTAACACTTATCTGTAAATATCCTAACACACAGGATTCGAAGCTTCTTTTATGACCTTTTAATGGCATCTGAAGACGTGCAGACAAACTGAGGAGTAACGTCATTTCGTATATAAATACGCAGCGATTTAACTGCCTGACAGTCTGTTCTGAACCAACACTCAAATTCACTTTAGCCTTCAAGGTTTTGTTCCCTTGGTGGTGTTTTTGTGTTTTAAGATTAGATTGCGATACTGCCCCTGACGTTGAGGCCATGGCTTCACTGCTCATTGTGGTCTGGTGATGAATGAGCTCAAGACGTCACCAGCAAGAAGGCCAGACAATACATCAGGGGCATCGGGCACCGGTTCTGACCCCCCCAAACACTAAACCAAACTGCTGCAGTCACTTCCTGAATAAAAGCAGTGTTGAAACGCATTCGTCCCTCCACTTTTTTGTTTAAATATATGCTTTTTCAAATCAAGTTGCCATATATTGTGAAAGTGTAGCCTGTGATTTGTTTTTCTGACTCATCAGGTTTCAGGGCTGATTTTTTTCTTATATGAATAAAAATCTTTCATATCAGTGCAGATGATTCAACAACAGGAACATGCTTGGTTGAAGCTTTGTAATTAATGTATTATTAATTCAGAAATACGTACAGTACACAGCACCATCAATGCAACAAACACTACCGAGGTTTTCTTTTGCTTAGTCACTCATTTATTTCTGCTGAAGATGCTCCAAGACCACCACGTGAACTACTTGATCCTGCGTATTCTAAGCATTTGGCGTTGACGGCACAATAACGGGATTTCTTGCCTCCTGCCATTCACAAATAAAAAGGAGGTTAAATAAATCTTGAACGCTACTTTAAATGTTTTCTAAATGTGCGTCACGTTTCCACGTCTCGGTTGAAACTTTGAACCGAGGTCTGCAAATTTTGTCATTAGACGGCGAGCGTGAGGCTCTGGATGGGCAGCTTTTTGTTACTCCAGCTGTTCACGTCCACAGCGGAGCATAATGTAAAGTAATGGCAGATGAGGTCAAAAGGCACCAATGAGAGGAGGGCAGTGTGTTCATTTTAAAGGCGTCACGTGTGACTCCTGCTTCCCACACGGCACCGTAGTATTGTTCTCGTCAGCCTCCTCTTTGCCAGCTCGTCCTCCACATCTGCAGATGACACTCATCGCTTCTATGAGTTTGACACAAACTTGTTCATGAGGTCACGTGACCTACAACTCGACGAACAAATGCTTGTTTGGTCGTCATTCTGTATGCATGCGTGCTTTTCTTACTGTTCTGGTTTCTGCAGCCAAAAACAACACAAAGAAGCAACAGCTGTTTAGAATGGAAAAACTGATTTTTTTCCTTTTCCTGGGCTTTTAACCAGACTTCTCACCAGTCATTTCATCTGATGTTGGCTCCAAATAGCTAGGGTCACTGCTGACGGTAAAATACTGCAATCTTAATGCACTCCAGAGTTTTTTTTCCCCCTCATTAAAAACACATGCTTATTTTTACATTATTCTTTTTTTTTTTTTTTTTAGCCAGAGAACACTGTACGAGCGAGGTAAAGAGATGCAGAGAGTAAACTCAGAGGCAGTTTATTAATCAAAGAAATGACTGGCTTGTCTCTGGTTAGTCTATCAATCTGCCTATTGGTCCGTATCAATACATTTAGCTGTTTTACTGTCTTGTTTTATTAGATACAGCACAAGGAATCCAGGCTACAAAGCACAAACTCTTCATCAGCACCTTCAGCATACGTTGGCTGATTTATTTGCACTTGTTTCCTTTCATCTCAGTGTGGGAGTCTTTACTGCATGCTCCTGTCATTTACCGTCACATTGAATCCACTTTTCCCTGCTGTTACTATGTTCCACACACACGTGAAGCTGGAGACGGACGAATAAAGTTAAAAAACAACACGTGCATTAAATCACACGACCTTTTAAGAGAGGATGAAGTCGATGAAAATGTCATCTGAACTTTTCTTTTTCAAATTTTGGGCAGTTCAGTCAAAAACTGCCGCAAATGAAAAGAAAAAACACTGCCGGGGTAGCAGAAACAGCTCCAACCTGCTGACTCTTTGGTGTTAGCCTCTTCAGTGTTACATTAGTCCTCAGTCACGCAGGGATACGCCCCCTGTTGGAAAAATGCACATTCCCTATCCGGTTGGGGAGTGGTTGCTAGAGGTCGCTAGCAACCAGTGTTGCTAACTTAGCGACTACATTTAGTGAGTTTTCAGACCCCCTTAGCAAAAATTTTCTAAAAAGCGACTAGCGACAAATCTGGCGACTTTTGCTGGTGTTACTGGAGACTTATAACGACTTTCTGACGTGAAAGCAAGTATCGCTCTCACACTCAACAAGCACGGGTGCTGCCGTGGGCACCTCGCCCTTACCAAAGGCAGCAGATAGTCCTCAGGCAGCAGTCCCCCCCAGCTGCCATCAGAGTTCACCCCTACACGTTCAAACCGCTAATGAACGGTGCATTAGCGAAGCCGCTGCTCCCGCGCTGATTGTAATGCAGGGTGGGAGCAGCAGTAAATGTACAGTTTTCTTTGTCTAAAATAAATCAACTCCATCTTGTACATCCGATTTCGACTAACGCTGTTCTGGTGAGGTTTGCTATGACCATTTTGATTGTTAATGTAGTTTGTTAAAAACGCTATGGTTAAAAATAGTCTTCTTTCACTGTTACTTTTTGTGGATCAAAAGTTTTAAAACTACTTAAAAAGACACTCAAAAAAGAAACTCCGCCAGTGCCTATTTCGGGTCACCAATTATGCAAATTAGGTGATGAGGTCATTTAGCAACTTCTAGCGACTTTTAGGACAGCCAATAGCGATTTTCCTTATTGCTAGCAACTGATGCTGCACTGAGAACCTCCTCACAATGGTTTTGGCCACCAGCAGCACTCATGGTCTGGTTGTAAACTTGGGTAAACTACTCAAACAGCGCTACGGTGAAAAGTGTGATGGAAACGTGTTAATGACAAACTTAGGCTGAGGAAAACTTGACTAAAATGTTGACAGCTCAGTGAGTTAACTTAAAGACAGCTGCTACACAAAGCTATGCTAGTACGGAAAGAATAACAGTATAACATGAACAATCCATTAGCTCTTGCTTGTTATCTTGTGACACATTTGTGCATCAGCCACTAAATCATGCAAACGATTAGACAATGCGCTGCTGTGTGACATCAGAGAAAGCTTAAAATGCAAACGGGCGGGCGGGATGTAAATTTCAGTTTAGGTGGAAAACAACAAGTTTCACAGCGTTCAGCTACAGAAAAGCACTGTGTGCAACTTCCCACTGCCCGAACTGACTACAGCTTCTTCTTTTTTTTCTTCCCCAGCTGCCTTAAAAACAGCCCACAGTTTTCCTGAAAGACACGACTAAAAACAATAGAGAATAACTGCTGCTTGGCTGCAGTCTACATTCTTTTTTCTCCCTCCTGACAAACTCTGTCGTTTGGTTTTCTCTGTTTTCCTTCACTTTATCCATCACTCGCTGACACACATAACAAGGCAGAATAAGGGGAACGAGTCCAATTCCAATCCATTCTAAATATCATAAATCAATATGGCAGGGAGCACCATCATTCCTGACTCCAAGTCAGATCTTTGCCTAATGGCTGCATTGTTCAAACACAGACTGGGAGGATCCGTTTTTTAAAGTATGAACACGTATGGTGGCCTGTCAGGGAGGTCTGCTCAGACCTGTTTGGGACTCTCTTGGCATTTTGTATTATCAGAACTGCAAAAACAAGATCCTTCTGCTTTTGGGAGCAAAACATGTGGCCAGCCGATCTGGATGTATACTTTTATCCTCTACTCTCCTGCACAAGCTTTCTTCACCACCTTCAGAGTAAAAGCTTCAGGATTGGCAGCGGTCACGTGGTTAGCAGCGTCACCGCACAGCAAAAAGGATCTGGGCCCAAAACTGCCGGCCAGCTGGAGGCCTTGCTGTGTGGAGTTAGCATGTCCCAGTGCCTCGGTGGCTTCTCTAAAAGTACTCCAGCTTCCTGCCACAGACCAAACACGGACTTCTTAGGTTAATCGCCGATTCTAAATTGGACACAGCTGTGGATGCAAGCCAGGTGTAGAGCTTAAAGAGGGTAGGATAAGTTGCTGCGTGAAAAGGAGTGCAAAACTTTTAAACTTTTAAGGAAAAATCCAATTAAAAGTTCAGGATTTTCAGTCCTGCAGGTCAAGACTGCGTCTGGATGTAATCAAATCTATCGCTGCAGAAGCATCTCTGAAAACAGGGGCACATTTAAAATGGTTCAAGATATCACTTTTGAGGCTAGAGCAGAGTTTCCTGTCTTTGTACAAATCATAACCAATCAGCTGCTGCTTAGACCTACTTTAGAGATGGTGGAGATAGGTGGCTTGGCGTTGAGGCCTGCTCTATGAAGTTGAATGACGCATTAAGCAACCACATCAGGAAGTCTAGCTGACTTTTCTTTCCTTTTTTTAAAGAAACTAGGGGAGTTCTAACAGCTGGGCTGAAACTAAAAGCATCAGTGATGTGACACTTTTAAAAACAATTTCTGTCCTGAAAATGAAAACTAGAATACTATGAACGCATATTTTCTCAATGTATAATCGGCAGCTAATTGCTGTTTTCTAATTAGTGAAATGTAATCATGTTTACCTTTAAACTTTTACACTGTAAAATGGATCTGAGTGCAGCAGAATAGGTCCTCTTTAGGAGTTTTGGAATTGGGCTTGCTTCACTCATGGAGGTGAATCATTTATATTGTCAGTGTAAAGCTACAGCAGGTCCTAATACTTCTTAACTGTGAGCCTGACTGTGTTAAGAGCTCTGTTAGCATCTCACTAACAGCTGCTGAGCTGCACACCCACAGCTCCGTGCTGTGCAGTTGTGTCGTCGAGGATCAGTTTGTTCTACGTCTTCTTTAAAGATGCAGCTCTGCGCCGTTTCTTCTGTGCTCCCTCAAGTGTGACACTTCCACGCCTCCCACTCGTCCCACACGTGACACTGCTGGACACCTCGGTGTGAAGGAGTTAGGTGTTACAACTCAAAGTTAATCCGAAGTGTAACACGTTCAGCAAGGTGACAATAACACACGGGCTCATCCACACAGTGACTGAGAATAACAGGCACGTGTTTTCATTAATGTGAAACCTGTTTGTGCGACTTCAGCCGCTCACACTTTAGGATTCGCCACACAGCAAATCACCTGAAACCACCTACAAGACTAGTTTTCTCTTAGAGAAACAGGACGTCCCTCAGGTCTGCCTCTGTCATTTTGTTTGTTCTTCAGACACTTAAAAATGACTAAAAATGTCATTTACAACATTTTTGGTCATCTTTTGCAGTCTTTTTGAGGCTGTGGTCATTTTTCATCTTTTACGGTCCTTTTTGCTCTTTTGTCGCGTGTTCGTGCAGTCATTTTGAGCGCATTTGTGTTCATTTTCCATCTTTTGTTGTTGTTTTTTCTCGTTCCATCAAGGAAACATGGTCTCCAACGCTCCGACTCAATCAGTCCAGCACAATGCTGTGAAAAAATAAAGTTCCATGTAACCAGTTTATCTGTTCTAAAAGTGACATCATGGGTCACACCAACGCACACCAAGATAGATCAGCGATGTTGCTTCTTGCTAAATATTTCACCTATAAGGACATGCGAGATAGCGATTCTTAAATGCCAAGTTCAACCTCACCATCTAAAATGAACCCAAAATAATCAGGTTCCTTTCATCTCTCGCCTTTTGTGAGCGAGACGTGATATAGGAAGTGCTTTCCTGCACTTTGCAGCCTTCTTACATAAATGTGATGTAGGTTATGCTTCTGAGCACAGCCGTGGCAGGAAGGTCTGTCGAAGCAAGGAATGAAAAGTGAGTCACAACCCTCCCTCCTGCTACTCAGCGAGAGACAGAAAAAGCATTTAACAGATGAGTGAAAGCCTAAGCGACTGCAACTGTCTACACTTGTGTACACATGAGAAGGATTTTAGAAAAATGGCAACCACTTTAATTTAATTCAGGTGAAACCCTCTTGGCAGCGGCGCTCAGTTTCACAGAGCTTTTTGTCCTCACAATCATCTCGGTTATTTGCAGAGCGTGGGGATGTTGTTGGAGACGCAGAGTCGACGCTCTGTGGAAGCAGCCCTGCTGGAAGAGCGCAGAGCAAATGGGTCAGCATTGTTCGTCGGCCCACATACCGGCTCCGCTTGACGCTGGGCACAAAAACTCCACTGAGGACGTGCACATTCACGCTCCCGGCCTGAATAAAACCCTGTTTGCTCAGATTTCAGCCTCTACGGGGGCAAAGAATAGGAGACGGCTCGCAGGCGCACCGCTGCTGCATGAGGATTTCTGAATAAACGCCACATGTGACATAATTCAAAGCAGCATTAACGTCACACGGTAGATTTCCTGAAACGAAGCAGGCTAACAGACATTTTGTGATAAATGACACCACTTGGTATTTGCAGTATGGTAAGAAAATATGCGGTGCTGAGTGAAGGGCTGTTTGTTGCTGAGCGATTTACAGGATAACATATGAGACATCAGCCAATAAGCTTCTAATATGTCATATTAAAACAGACGACACAGCATGCAGTCAGGAGGTTTGTCAGAGCAGGACAGAAATGTCCAAAATGAACCGACTTCTAGTTTGCAGTTTTAAAAGATTCAATCAGAAATTATTGTTTTTTAATGCTTTTGAAAATAAAACTAAAAAGATTGCATGAAAAGGTGGAGGCTTAACTGATACCTGCAGGTTGTTTTTGCATTCTCAGCAGCAATAGTTTCACGACTAGTGTTCACAAAGCACGAGGGTCACAGACAATGACAATGACCCCTCAGTGTGGTTATTTTTAATCAGTATTCTGACGCATATCCAGACCCACCCAAGCAGAGATGCCCAGACCTCCTCCAGCTCCTCTGGGGTGGACACTGAGGTGTTCCCAAGCCAGCTGAGGGACACCTGTCCAGCGTGTCCCGGGTCTCCTCCCAGCTACAGGTGCCCACAACACCTCACCTACGAGGCCTCCAGGAGGCATCTTAGTCTGATGCCTCTGCTTGATCCCTTCGATATGATAACGATACATGGACTGAACCCATTTACGCACATTCATATAGGCACTTCTTTTCTCCATCTAGCTGCTTACTGTCTAACATTCAGACTCCAATCAATGCATCAAGGGCAACTCGGGGTTCAGTTTCTTGCCCAGGGATACTTTGCCACGTACACTAGAGCAACCAAGGAATTGGCTCACCAATCCTGCGATTAGTAGATGGCCTGCTCTACCTGCTGAGCCACAGCCAGCCCATTATGGAGCACCTGAAAGGCCGAGCTCCTCACCCCATCTCTAAGGCTGAGCCCAGTACAGAGTGTACTACACATTTATAAAAACCGTTACAGTTTTTCATTTTCAAATATTTTTTAATTTCAAGTGTTGTTTAAATGTCTTTGTTATCTTTAAATTAATATATACAAGATATTGGATAATATGGTAAATGGCCTGTATTTATATAGCGCTTTACTAGTCCCTAAGGACCCCAAAGCGCTTTACACATCCAGTCATCCACCCATTCACACACACATTCACACACTGGTGATGGCAGCTACGTTGTAGCCACAGCCAGCCTGGGGCGCACTGACAGAGGCACCCCAGGGTTGTTGGAACTTTACAATTTGCAAAGTCAAAAACCGAAGAAATCCCCCCCACACACCTCCCAGCTACTAAATTATAGTTTATACAATTACTTCAAACTGCAAACATTTTCTGAAGTTATCAGCAGATTTTAAAGAAACATCTGCTGTGGCTTTACATCCAAAATACCAACAAAATATCAATTTAAATTAAAATAATTCAAGTGGGGCCAATATAGCAGCGCTCTATCAGTATCTGCATTTATAACAGCTGATAAATGTAAAAAGTAAAGAAGAGATGAAAGAAACACCCTTCAGCCATGTTGTAAGTGTTGATGTTACATCTTTTGCCCACCAGGGGGCACTCTGCAACTTTCCTGTCAGGAACAGAGGGAAGTTTATGTGACAGTAAAATTATTTTTTTAACTGCATTGATCAAAATATCTTAATTACTGGTAAATATCTGCACATAACAAACGTTGGGAAAATGTGTTCGCGATTTGTGTCTTGCAAAGAAAAGAAAAGGACAACGTATCATTTCATCATCATACATCAGTATCGTTCTTACAAATCTTGTATTTGAGGCTACAATGAATAAATAATGATAATTACAAAAAAAATATGGGATGTATTTTTGTGTAATCCCACTTTGAACCACAAGATGGCACTGGGTATTTAACCTGGCACACCTTTAAGGACATATTCATATTGGTGCCCTGGAAAGGGGCAACTCTGATGTTAACAGTAACGTGGTAACTTTGAATTAACCGCAATAATTGCTTTTGCAGAGGCTGGTTACACAAATAACTACGGAGTCGTTATCAAAAGAGCTGCACGTTATTTTTCTATTAATCAGCTAGTTTCATGATACCTCATCCTGTAAATGAAAACACTTGCATATAACCCCTGATTCCTCGCACATATCTCAGGGTGTCATGGACTTGCTGTGTTACGCCCATGAGATAATGCAAAAAGGCGACCAACAATCAGTGTAAGGCAAAAGTTGAGCCGTGACGTATATATATATATCCATTTTCCCTGAAAGCTCTACGATTTCTCGAATGTGATATTTTGCATGAATTCAGAAAGTCATCAACTATATCAGAAAGTCTTTTCTGAAATAATAACAGCTGCCAAGGTGTTGCACACTGCAGCAAGCAGTTCTGCAAACTCCTCCAGCGTGGGTGTGATAGGCAGACGTCCAAAGGGCCTTTAACAAGGTGTGCTGATAAAACACGCTTTGAGGAAAATGTCACGAGATGATAACAACAGAAGGGGGAAATCACAGGGTTTAATTGTTCTGCTAACAATTACAACTGATCCCTACTGACGCGGGTCCTGTTGCAGTTAATGCTGTAATTACAGAGTGTGTGATTCCTCCAGGCTCTTCAGCTCCTAAAATAATGGCCATGTTGTTTCTTTTGAAAGGGGGAAGCTGCTGGATTTCCTTCTTTATGTCTACTGGTTAAACAATCCCATTAGATCCCATCCAGGTCTGTTTTCATTGGCTCAATCAGCTGATTACCAGGACCTATAGGCCTGCACATCCGCAGAGGAAAGAGCCTCCATGTGATCACATGACCAAAGAGACGTCACCCCGTCAGAGCATCCTCTTTCTCTTGGCCTCCCTCTGACAGGCAGGAAGCAGCAGCGCTTTGTTTGGTCAGGTTGCTGGAGTAGACCTTCAGCTGGTTTCATGTTACACACCTAAAGCCTAAACCCCCCTCCCCCACAGATGGCTTTTATTCCAACACATTAAAGGAAGAAGATCTTAGCTGTTAATATTTAAAACCCAAACGCAACAACCCCTCCCGGAGTCAAAGGACGAGCTCAAAGCGAGAGAGAGGCACCTGGGAAGCCGGCAGGGTCGCCGGGAAGGTGAGGAGAAGTGATGGAGGTGTGGCGGGGAGGGGTTCCAGATTAGGAGCAGGAGGGAAAGCAGTGACAGGCTGCCTTCTTCCAACTGCGTCAACAGCAGACTGTGCGTAATCTGGGTGCGCGTTCAGACACGAAAAGGCAAACAGCAAAACTGGAATGTGAAACGCAGCATATTATGAGGAAAGTGTGTGTGTGTGTGTGTGTGTGTGTGTGTGTGTGTGTGTGTGTGTGTGTGTGTGTGTGTGTGTGTGTGCCGGAAGGTTCCTTACCGTGGCCGAAGTCAGGCTGCTGTCCGCGAGCGTGAGGTGATGCGGCTCCCATCTCCGCAGGAACTTGGAGGTGAGGATCTTGCTGAGGAAGGTGCGGGGGTGTTTGACCACGCACACCTGGATGTCCCCCTCATGGAGCAGCTTGTATCGCATCCCGCTGCTGCTGCAGTGATGCAGGGACCTCTTGCACGGCCCCGCGCCCAGCTTCGTGTTGTTATTGCTCTCCGACATGTCCGCCAGCAGAGGCTTGTTCTCCTCGCACTGGTAGAACTGATTGTTGTGCGGCTCGCTGCCTTCAACGCCGCCGCCGCTGGTGAAATCCATAGTTGTCTGTAATCCAACAGTTTCTGCTCTCAAGGGGGGGAGAGTGAGCGCGTCGCCACGACACGACAATCCGACATGAATATGTAAAAAACCAATATTAATAATAATAATTTTTAAAAAAAATGAGGTCGTTCAGATCGAGCTTGGGGGTGGGGGGTGAGGGGGGGTACCTACCTACCAACCAACTGCTACAACACGACCTCGGTTACTGTAGACAGGCGCAGAAACGCCACCGATCAGTGTCTCAAGGCAGGAGATCCAGATGTGGGGAGATTTTCGTGACACACTGCAAATAATCCACCATTTTCCTCCCCGCACAATGCCCCATAAATTGTCTCCACGGTGCGCGTCTCGCCTCCCCCTCCACCACCGCCACCAACGAGCTACTCAATATGTTAGGGCCATGGCCTTATCCATTCCGTCCGCCCTGGCTCCAAACGCAATAATCCACAGCGAGAAACGTGCGGGATTCACGAGGAAACGGGACGAGTATCCAATGGCGGCGACCGTGGGCTCCTCCGTGGGATTTTGTGGTCATTACAAGCTCACTGGCACGGTTTCCTTTTATTCAGTCTTTTCCCCCTATCTTGGTGTAAAGCAGCCAGCACTCTCCGGCAGCGCCGAGCCGATTGGTCCTCGCTCGTTCATGTGACACCGGACTGACGTCAATGGGGAGGTGAGCGGATGAGCCGTGTGTCTTTTGCGCTTGAGTGTCTGCCGAGGGCGCACGCTCGAGCTTCGCTCACCCTCCTCCCCCGTGCGCGCAGAAAAATGGAGGAGGGCGCAGCGACTTCAGGCGAATCCTCATTTTCTTTTGCCAGTTCTGAGGAAATGATGCAGCGTCGTCACTTTCCAGGGAAGGAAAAGACGATCGCTGGCGGGCTGATGCGTGCAGGCGACGGGCAGTTTACACAGCTCCGAGCTGCTGATCGAAATCTGCCCCCACAGCCAGATTAGATACATCTGCCATTTGCAAAGGCAGAGGTTAGTTTTCTGTGGCTCTCAGAGACAACTTTGTGAACAGAAATGGGGAACAGAAAGGAAAGGGATTGATTTTTTTAAAGTAATATACATTATGTACATAAAATGAAGAAATTTGTATTTACAGGCCTCAATGTTGGATATCATTTGTTATAAATTCTGAAACCAGATCGGACAGAAAAGTAAATGATCCCTTTAAGTGTATAGACTCAGCAGTTATGATAATATGACAGCAGCTGGGAATGATTATTTGAAAGCAGAACATAAAGCCTGAGAGCTTCACTGCATTATATTCCAGTATGTGTTGAACCTGAATCTTTTGCAAAAATGAATCAGTATCATGAAGAGGCTGCTATGAAAGCTGCAACCACCAAACACCCGCAGAGGGTCAGATAAGTCCTGAAGAGTCAGCTGCATGGGAAGAACAAGACCTGGGCAATGAACACCTAAGGCCTGCCGGTGATCAGGTACCCTGCTGGGATAATAAGCTGACCAAAGAAGGAGATAGGAGCCACTGACTCTGACTGACATGGGGGCTTTCTCCCCAGATCCAGCACCCTGAAACTGTGTGCTACGTGGAAGAAAGGTGGCTGAGGACTAGTGAGTGTCAGAGCCGCTGTCCAGGAGGAAACAACAGATCCATGAGTAGCCTACATCTGGAAGATGGCCACAACTGATAGTGTGCTTAGTGAATACCTCAGGCAGCAGCAACCTGAGAAAGGGGAGGGCCCTGCACAGCATATCTGATAGAAGAAGTGACTAAAGTGGCTAATAATTGAGAAATCCTACCAGTGGCTGAACAAAGTTGAACTGAAAGACAGCACAGAGGGACTAATCATGGCAGCACAGGAACAAGCTCTGAGCACAAGCTCCATAACATAAAATAAGTATACATAACAGCAGGGTGCAAGATGCTAGCAGGCAGGGCATACATGGAACGCCATGACATGGAAGTCATTCTCGAGTGATCGAGCGGAGAAACTGGTGATGGCTAACCAACCGTACATAGTGGTGGTAGACAAGCAGAGAAAGATGGCTGTAGTGATAGATGTAGCGATACCAGATGACAGCAACATCAGAAAGAAGGGAAACGAGAAGCTGGAGAAGATGTGGAGGGTGAAAGTAACAGTGGTCCCAGTGGTAATCGGAGCGCGGGAACAACATCCGAGATCTCTGTTCTAGGAACAGCTAAGATACTGCGCAGGACCCTCAAGCTCCCAGGCCTCCGGTAGGACCCGAGCTTGACGGATAAAAGACTGCCTGCAGGGGCAAGAGGGGAATTTATATATGTCAGCAGGTGCAAGCTGAAGGCTTTCCTGTGGCCCTAAGAGTCCCTGAACCGAAACCTCATCTAAAATCTGTGCATAGCCTCAAAAGCATGCAAGACAGACGAAGACAGACGAAGAGTCTCATCAGCAAGAATGTGACAAGCCACCACAAAGGAGAACTGAAAAACCCAACTGCTACAAAAAGCATGTACATTTACATGCCATAACATCTGTCACATGTGCTGTGTGACTGGCATTCAGGTTGACTGAATGCCAGTCTTTGGACGTTTGGACCTCATCCTGTGCTCGCGGAGTCTTATTCTGACAATTTGGTCAGAAACCTGCATCCAAGTAGCCCACTCAAGGTCATTTTATAGGGCTGTGGCAGCGGTCTCGCTGCTCCTCCTCTCCCAAAGGAGCAGATACCAGTCCTGCTGCTGGGTTGATGGCCTTCTACGGCCCATCTCCCATTATCTCTCCCAGACTCTTGAGGCTTTGGAAGCCTGTTGCCTCCACTAAAAAAAAGTATCCATAACTCGACTTATTTTATGACTTAGCGCTGCCAATCAGTAATCTACGTGAATTATGTCATTTCCTTGTTACCTGGAAGCTAAAGCCCTCAGCTACAAATGTTACAACTAACCTACCAGGTCATGAATGCACAAATCGCTGAGTATTTTCAGCATGGCTTCACAAATGATGAAATCCTTCTGTTATTAGCTGAATCACATGGCGGAAAATAACTTGAAATTTCCATATGAGGCTGTTCTGCAAGACATAGCAAACTTTGCATGATCTTATAAAAGTCTACTGGCTACGATATGACAAAGACACAGACAAAAAGGTAAAACTAGAGAAACATGAGTGAGGTGGGACAAGATGAGAGCAATGGTACGTGGAGAGCACTTGCAAAACTATCACTCGTTGGATGTTGTTTTATTGTTGTGTGTCGGTTCTCAGTCATCCAATCATCCATCTTGATTGTTTGCAAAAAGACAGCTTCCAGTTATTGTTGTTTATCAAGTTTTCCCTTAGTTTTTTTTGAGAAGCCCAGAATAAATAGACTTTCTCAAATTAAAGTTGACCCCTGGTATTCGCAGGGGTTAGGGACTAAAACCGTGAACACGTGAGACCTGTCTAAAAATGCTAGAAACGGCCTATTTTAACAGGTCAAACAGAAGATATTCCTTAAGGTATCATCCTAAAAACACTTTGCAAATGCCAGCCAATAGGGTTTAAGTAGCATTGTGCCTATTTCAGCTTCCCAAAGCTGCATTTTCTTTCCCGGAAGCTTTGTGTTCGGAATTTCCACATAATTTTTTAAGAACAAAACCCAAACATTTTATTGCTATTTTACTGTGTTTACGTTAATATATTAATATTTGAAAATTAGTAAATAATGATTTTTATCATTCAAAAATGTATTTAGTCATGAAAATACTAAATATATTTTTGCCCCAGCAGAATGACTAACCAACAGGATTATGTCCACATCCACACGTCAGAGGATATTGTATACCTTTGGTTTTACTCTCGTCCATCAAAAAAGCCATCAGAGCAGCTTTGGACCCCGACAGGTTTATTTTGGATCGCAAAGATCAACTTGCCACAACTTGCCAATGTCCGTCATAGATGTCTCATCCAAGCGGATGTTGAACAATACGAGCCCCGGAGTCATGCCTTCCCAGCCACTGCTGACAGTCACCGTGACTCATGTTTCCACTTACTCACATACACAGGTGGGTCATAAAAAAATGCTTCCCAGGTAGATGCTTTACATTAAGGCAATGGCTGATTTTCCTAACCCTCTGTGCATTTCAGCTCTGTTACCTGTTTAGTTTCATGGCAGAACTTCTACCCACAGAGGCCGTTTATCTGTGCATCATACAAATCAGCAGAAATACAAACATGTATTTGAATGACAAATGCACAGGTGATGAGGGGGTGGCGATATTTATCCATGGTGGGTAATCTCCCTTTGATTAAGTGTGATCTCTGTGGTTTTTCTTAAGTATTACATTCAACATCCTGAACATATCACTGATGAAAATGATGAGAAAAAAGGCATGAAAAATAGAGAGTGCCAAGCCCGATTGTGTTCTGTGTACTTAATGACATCATGAGGCTCCAAAGTAAGAGTAACTACGCATTTGTTACTGGACAGTGACAGAACTCAGTTTCAGCATTCAGAAATACAAATAGATGGAATTTAAAGAGAAAACATCCTATCGAGATGCAATATGATGCAAACAGACACGTAAAATGTCTGTGCAATGTGACCACAAAGAGACACAAAGATACTAAAAGGAGCTACAAAGAGACAGAAAGTTATTACAGACAAAGCGACACCAGTCGCTTCTGTGTTTTTACAAACATGTAAGTGTCAGTGAGAGCAAAGGTTCAGACAGCGTTTAAACTCTGCCGACATAAGTTTGATTTTACTGAACAAGCTATAGGCTGTGCAAGCCAGTACCTGGAAAAAAAGATGTTAGATGTCCTAAAAATGTGGGAAATAACCATTTTTTCATCCCTCAAACACTTCAAAGGGGGATCACATCTTCATATATACACAGGGAACAACAAAAAGGTTTGGGCATGAGAAAACCTTATTAGGATTGGAACATGCACTCCACAGATACTTTATTATGAACACATTGCTAGTGCCGGGCTGGACGCCCTTCTTCACAGCACAGATTCAAGGTGGTGAATCCTCAGAGATTCTGGTCCGTGTTGACATCACACAGTTGCTGTAGATTTGTCGGCTGCACATCCACGACAGGAATCTCACGTTCCACCACATCCCAAAGGCGCTGCGCTAGTTTGAGATCTGGTGACTGTGGAGGCCATTGGAGTGCAGAGAACTGGTTCAAGAAACCAGTTTTGAGATGCTTTGAGCTTTGTGACGCTGTGTGCTGGACGCACCCATCAGAAGATGGGTACAGTGTGGTCATAAAGGGACTGACACGGTGAGCAATAATACTCAGGCATGCTGCTGCATTTAAATTATGCTCATTTATTTCTGAGGGGCCCAAAGCATGCCAAGAAAATATCCCCACTAATCTGAACCACAGTTGTGCTGTGTGTGGGTTATCTTGTCTGGGCCTCCGTACCTGTGTAAAATGTAGGGCAGCTCACATCTATAATGTGGGCATACTGTGGGTACGCCACGGGCCCTCACTGTGGGCCTCTCTCTGTTTAGTGTGGGCTGTCCACACTAAACAGATTTCACACCTGTACTGGGCCATAGTGGGGTCTGTTCATACCCCGAGTGGGCATTTTGCAGGGTTTTCACCCAGAATTATCGCTCACTGTATATTTCTCAGATTATTCTCAGGTAACTCTACACATGATTAATTAGATCAGCAGTTTCTGAACCACTCAGCCCATCTAGCACCAACAATCATGTCAGGTTAAGAGTCACTGAGATTACTTCTCTATTCTGATAGGAGGTTTAATCTTGAAATACAAGTTGTTGCCATGTGATTGGCTGATTAGATAATTGCATGGTGTACCTAACAAAGCAGCGAGTGAGTCCTTATGAAGGAGAAAGGCTGTTAAAAGAGAGAGCAGGAGCTTAAAATCTCTTCCCAAAGGTCCCAAACCACAATGCCTACCTCAGTATCACCTCTGAGGTTTACACATGCTTCCCCTGGGTCATCTCACCTTTCTCGTAGAGACCCCACCCCTACCATACCGCCAACAGTGCCTCAAAAGGAAAGCTCATCCTGTTGCAACACCTCGGGCCCTCCGGTGAGTGTTGTTCAGGAGACGAGTTATAACAGGCAGAGTCTACTGTGGTCTTATTGGAAATCATTTCCCCTTGTGGGACTAATAAAGGTATATCAAATCAATTCAAACAAAATACAAAGGAAATGATGCAAGTTCCATCAAGGATGGAGTTTGTCTCGGCAATAATGAAAATAATCTTGAAATAATATCTGACGACCGTTTCCACTGTTTTAGCAATTACAGCCATTCTGTGCTCTCACTGCATTCAGGATCGTTTTTTCCCAATGCCTGACAAAGATGTTCTTACTGGGTTGAGATCAGGTTACTCGCTTGGCCGTGTAAGACTATCCCATTTCTCTGGAAATTCACAGTCATTACAGATTGTGAAAAAGTAAAAACAAAACAAAACAATGAAAACGTCATTTTTACCCTCCTAAATTAAACTAGCCCTGCAGGTACCGATAGTTGAGATTCAGTGGCCTGAAGATAAATAACAATGTAAAGTTGGGGAGTTTACTATAAAATGCAGTTGCGTGTAGGTTTTGCTGAAGCACATTAAACAGAGGCTCTGAGGTCACACATGTCATTTCCTGCATATTTTTGTGCATCAACTTCTACCTTCATTAGCATCCAGGTGTAAGTTGTGGAGGCAGCAGTCTAAGCAGAGATACCAAACCTGCCTCTCCTCAGCCACTTCCTCCAGCTCTTCTTGGGGGACACCAGGCCATCCCCAAGAGGCACGAGCCCCCCAGTGTGTCCTGGTCTACCCAGGGGTCTCCTCCCAGGTGGACATGCCTGAAACAGCTCACCTTGTAGGTGCCCGTGAAGGCATCGCGGTCAGATGTAGCGGGCCTACTTTGAGCTCATTTCCAACACTTTTACCCACGATCTTCTTCGGTCATTAATCACAGCTCGTGGCCATCGGTCAAGCAGTAAATCAACAGCTTCGCTTTCATGCTCAGCTCTTGGTGCAGCATCCACATTATGAGACCTTCCGCTCTTTGGCTGCGATTCTGAGCGGAGCTGCCGACAGAGAGCTTCCCCGAGTAGCAACTGAACAGAATGCTGGTAAGCAAAGCAGCGAGGCTCTGCAGATTCTCTGTGCTGCTTTCAAATAATATTTCCCAGCATTTCTCAGCTGAATCAGCACATTTACAGGCATGATTCACCCTCCCGTCCTCCTTGGTGCTTGTTTGTACTGAGAACCCTCACGAACGGAATGCGGACAACTTTGTGCAAATTCGAGCACGTCGCACACGTCTGTGTTTTAGAGATGAACTTTAGTGCATCGCGTAGATCTCGAGTAAGAAAACTTGGTCAGGCACAGATCGCATGCAGAACAGGAAAAAACACCAGCCTTATAATACCAATGCAAATACTCCGAATGTGCTATTGAGCAATGCAGTCAACCTAAGCAATAAAAGGTGTTATTAAGGAGCTTTCAGCATCTCTTTGCACGATACAAAATGAGCAGCAGGAAAGTGACTTAGCATGTCGCTCTCTCTGGAGGCTGAAATAAAATAGAGAAGCAAATGAGACAAAAACATACAGCTTGACCACCAACAGTTTTAATTCCTCTGACGTAAATGAACGACACTCATGGGAAACATCTTACAAAACTTCCTCATGCACCAGTTACAAAAGTACAAAGTGAAACAAGACTCCCTCTTTCTTTCACAACACAGCTTTGGTTATTTTCAGGTTAGACGGCCATTATTTTCCCTTATGTTTTCCAGCACATCACAACAAAGACAGTCATGAGGTGCGAACACACGAGAGCAAGTGCTGTTTCGTACACGGAGCAGCTTGGAAACCATATGACTTACTTTAAATGTTAAGACACCCTGGAATGTTACAGCTGGGCTGTCATATCAGAGCTTTCTGTCCAATTGTGGCCTTTTTATGAATTTCAGATAGTGTGAAAAAACAAAACAAATGTGTCAGATGATGAAAATCAGACGGTTTAAAAACCTCTGTCAGCTCCGTCTTTCCTCACGTCTATACAGGCAGAAACGCGGCCACAACAGACCCATTTACGTCCGGGTCGAAATAAACCCGCGTTCTTTCTTTAACACCACTGATGTCAACAATCCGTTTACAGCACAAAACACAAACCGTTTCATTGTAGTTGTTGCTTCATATTCGTCTGTGTGCCTCACAGCCTGTTGCACCAGCTGTGTTTAGGTTTGCACATTTCCTGCCATTTCTTTTAGCGATTTTGCAATTAGTCATGGTAACGAGAAAGCACACCCTCTATCACTTCTTAAGTTTTAAATATCAGGAGATAAAAGTCATTTGCTCCTTATCGGGTCCTAAAATTTGATGAATCCAACTCTGATAAACTACAATACACGACGCTGTGACAATGAGTCGTTGTTTCTTTCACCGAAAATAAACCCTGAGGCAGAAGCAGCGTGTGAAACACTAGATGCACCCCCACTGCTTCCATGGGAAATAAGCGGTTGAGCAGCCTGGTACTGAGTCAGATGCACTCGATTAACTGATCATCTGCAAGTGTGCAAACTTTGGCAGTTTGCTGGTCTGTTAACACAATACCAAGGAGGAAAGACATCAGCAGTGACCTGGGTTGTGAGGTCAGACTCTGCCTGTGCTGGTTTCCTCTTATTTGTGTGTTTATATGTGCAAAAGCCACAACCAATAGAGCGTTCGCTCTCACAGCGTCATACAAAGGATCGTCCTGAGAATCAGGACAGAGCGGAGAAAAAAGGCATTATTCCCGTTGAATCTGGAATAATCTACAGAAAGAGCTGACATTGTCAGAAATGTGACTGTTTTTAATGTAGCTCTTGATGATCTGCTGTTGCTCACTTGTCTGTGTGAAATATTGTATTTGTTTTTTACTTCTTATGTGTCGTAGTTGTTGTAACCTTTGTGCAGGTCTCTCTTGGAAATTTTCATTCTCACTTTTCACAATTTGAAGTCCAAAAATTCTACATATAAAGATTTGGTCTTGTTTTACAGCCACAGAAAGGAGATTCAATCAAAGTCCAGACCTCAGCCGGACGGAGGTGTTGCGGTGGGACATAAAGGTGGTTGTAGAAGCTGCTGAATCACGGCGTCTTTAGGATTTCACACACTGCTTCTGCTTTTTTGCTTAGATTTAGTTAAATAATGTCACGATGTAATGTGCCCTGTGTGGTTGTTCATCTGCGGCTGTTTAAATCCTTTTAATGTGATTTTTATGACGTCCTCACACGTAAACCCTTTGAATTGACAGAAGGTGCATTATTTATTATTTTGTAGCAAATTATTTCGATATTTAATCCGTTATTGTTGAGCCAATAACTATTTTTAGCCAACTGTTACATATAGTTGATCATTATCGAAATGTAATATTTAGGCCCTTGGAATCACTGTCATATTGAAACAATCAACTCTTGTGTTTGACAATTTATTATTAGAAAAACGTGTAGAGGTGTTAACGAAGGCGACTAGAGCGTCCCCCCAGTCTCTGGAGACTTTTGTAACATGGAGAGCAAATAAATGGTAACTGAACGTCTAGATATGGGCACCGCAACCTCCATCGAGAGGTCCGGCTTCAATTCATGGAACATGAGCGCTCCAGGTGAGGGGAGCCTTGCAGACAGCTAGCAGGTAGGTCGGTCTGTGTGGGGGCCAGAGAAGTCGCGCCTGTATAGAAAACAGACACTGTCTTTGTGTAGGAGGCTGTAAACGTATTTATTTCTGCTGTGCATGGGGACAGTTTAACCTGTGAGTCTGGATACTGACAGAAACTGATCCGAGGAACCACAGATCTTAATGTCTGTGTAGGTTCTCAGTCATGCAGGTCACGGTAGTCTGAGGAGCTTGGACTTCTTTAAGTTTCCTGAAGCTGTTTCACCTCTCATCCAAGAAGCTTGTTCAGTCTTCCAAGCTCCTCAGACCACAGCTCGTAATACTGATGGACTGGCTTCATTTTCCAGCCCTGGAGGTTGCTGCTTGGTAATAATAGAGAGCAAAAAAACAAACAAAAATACAAATGAGATGACATTTTGCATATATTTTGGAATAAATAACAATAAAAAAACCAGGAGTGTTTTTGTTAGGTGAGCTACAAATGCTTGTGTAGCAAACCAACCAGTAACAGTGCAGCAAATAAAGGCGACCAGCTGCAACATATCAGTTTATACCAAATTACCGCTTGAACTGATGCTGTTGCTATATTTATGGTGTTGAAGTATTAAATATTTATGTTATGATAAATAATAAGCTTACAAAATAAAACAGACGTGACTCCAACTGCAGTCTAATGCAAGTTTTTGCGCAAGTCTTTAAAACCTGACATTCTCGCGTCGCTTCAAATTGAAAGAGTTGTGTTTTGGCCCGGGGCGATCGGCCCTAACGCACACTGCGCTGCATGAACGGGGCATTTTGTAAGCGCAGCCGCTGAGTGCAGGACAGACACCAGCAGCTGTAACTCGCACAGAACAAACGGGGTCAAGAGATGCCAAAACTGTCCTGACTGTAAAGCCAGGTCAGAGGTCAGCAAAGCTGCAGCACATCCAGTAAATCACCAGGGTAAGGTGCTCTGTTTTAGAATGGACCGGCCCGGACCAGCTCAGATAAAAAGTTAAAGAGTTTGTGCTCCAAGAGGCAAACGCTGAAATCAGCACGTGGGAACGTTTCTGTGAATATACGGAAATCAGGTGCTGTCGCCAAAAGCAAGTCACCCGTGTTCGTGCATAGTTTGGAGAATTCCACGTGGCTTTTCTACACCGTCTGAGCTGCACGCCATAGTTTTTAAAGGACACAACCGCACTGCGAGGGCCTCCAGTAACGTCGACAGTTTCCTGGAGTTTAAGAGACATTTGTGAAATCTTTGGTTGTGGATTCAGAACTGTGCTCCTACAGCTTCCTGTACAAAATCATTTTACTTCCTTCTTCTAAACTGTCAAACTGTGCTGGTCACAGTTTTTGCTGTGACCAGCACATGCCAAACAGAACATTATCCATCCACACACACGTAAAACAAACCAGCGTGTGAGGCTTAATATGCATGTGACTGAGTCAGCTGGCAAGCGTCTAATGCGTTTACCAAAAAGGCAGCTGATTCCTGCTGCAACTTTTCACTTTGCTTTCATGTGTGACTCATCCTTCCCTCGTATCTCTACCACAAGGTGACGTGTGCAAAGTTATCATGAACTGGAACGTCATAACGGTGATAATAATGGGATATTTGCAGCCTTGAAATGATCTAGAGTGATCCTTTAATAAAGCGGCACCACAGCGGGCCTCGCTGCCTCTGCAAAAACTGTGCCGCGTGATTTCTAGTGTAATAAAGGGGTAGTGACTGGTGTATAATGAATCCCTCGCCAAGTAACCGAGAACCAGAAAGCATTCAAAATGAGCAATGTCCTTTAAAAGAAAGTTGTAAAAAAAGGATCCCACACTTCAAAGAAAATAGATTTAGATAAGAAAAATGTCATAAAACCCATAAAGCTAAAAATGTGTTCAGATTAAAGTCCATCCCATTTGGTCAACAATAAATATACATCAAAAGGGTCGTGAGTATAAACCAATGACTGGAGTTGAGATCTTCAAAGCGTAGCGACTACAGCGCTTTAGTGTTTGTATATAAACTCAGACCTACAGCAGATAGAGCGTACCAGTGTGCAAAAGTGGAGACACATGGAGCCGGGACAGAGCTGCCGGCTGCCGTCTCGGCTCAGATTCTGATCCGGAACATGCCCTGACTCAGCTGAAGGCGGAACAGTCGACAATTGGCGATGCGCAAGTTGGCACAGGCCGTTTTGGAAAGGTCGCTGGGTAACATCTGCTTGGTGCGATGCCACGTCCCGGTGGTGCGCCGGAACTCCCGGATGTAGTCAAAGTTTGTGCCTGCAACCAAAGGAAGCGAGAGGGTAACAGGATCAAACACTGAACATCCTGAAAGCCCAGCAGAGCTGTATTTAATGTTTTCACCGACCTGTGTCCAGGTCCCCCACCACGTAGATACTGGCTCCAATGGGCACGGCGCCGTAGACGAAGGAGGAGCTGGTCTGGATGCACAGGTTCTGGTCATCCAGGAACATCCACCTGCAGCAGAACGTGTTTCTTTTCTTTTAATAATGCAATCGTAAGATTAGCCACACGTGCAAACTGTAAGGTCAGCTCTGCTCATCTGTGCAACGATGTGCTGCAAGTTTAAAAAGTGAAGTTCAAATGGAGCGCTATCGTCCAAATACACACAAAATAAAAGCTTCAACAAGACTTTCAGCTGTCACTGGAGAAAGCATGATGCCAAAAATAAAAGAAATCAATTTAGACTTGAGGAAAATAATTATTGATGCTCACAAAGCAGGAAATGGATATATAAAGTTATCACAGCGTTTCCTGGACAGGAATAGACTGCAAGAAAAACAGAAGAGACGCCTTCAAACCAGAACGAAGTGCGCTGAAGACAACCTGGAGAACGTTTAAGCACGATTATGAGATGAAACTAGAGCCAAAGGGAGAGGCCAAAGAACAAAGAACACTGTCCCCATAGTGAAACACGGTAGTGGGAGTATTATGCTGTGGGGATGCTTCAGTGGAAGTGGGGATTTCATCAAGGTGGACTCATGACGGAAGGAAAGACGTGAAGATTTTGAAAGAAAACTGGGTCTGGGTCATTGTTTTGTCTTCTGACTCAACAAGGGAACGTTATTGACTCACACAAAGACCCGATCAGAAATCTGTGGGGTCAACAGAACTAGGGCTGGGCCATATCATACCGTTCACGGTAACACCGCTATAATGTTGGGCAACGATTAGAAAATGAAATATGGCGACAGAATATGGGTAAAACACGCAAGTGCCTTTGTTTTCATACGCACATGGCGGAGAATGAGAAGGGCGAAAGCGGATCGTTGAATTCTGTGAAATCTTTTCAGTTCTGTGTGCAAATTCAATAACGGAAGCATTCAAAATAAAACTGTTAAAAATTCCTTGCCCTGTTTAACAGCATTTGGGAAAGCGCTGAAATATGACAGCACTTTATTGCGCCAGCACAGTTTACGTCACTGTGGCTGCGTCTGTGGTTTTAACGTTTAACGACTCACCTCCTCATCTCGTCATGGTAGAACTCAGACTTGCAGGTCGTCATTTGTCTTTGTTCGGGGTTGTCGTTCTCTTGGCTTCTGACTCCACCGAACACGTAAAGCTCCTGACCGACGCCGCACGCCACCGAGCCAAACCTGAGCAGCACAGACATTTTGAGGGTTGACAGTAAAGCGGGCTCCTCGCTATGCAATGAGTTTAACAATTCATTTAAAGATAATAAGTAACGAGTAAATTAGGGTCATACGGGAGAGAGCTCTTCCCTTAAATGGGAGTTTTTCCTTCCCACTCTCGCCAAGTGCCGGCTCAGAGCGTCATCTTATTGCTGGTCTTTACTTTACAAACGTAAAGCGCTGATATTTCACTATATAAATAAAACTGAATTGATCTGAATTGAATAATTAACGCTATAAAAAGGATGCATGTGACCACGTACACCCCGTGAAGCCTCGAGGACCTCTGTTCAAGAATACAGAAACACTGCTTCTCTCCACAACTCGAGGATTTATGGTCGTCTGTTTTCAACTACAGAACTTATTCAGTGGTTAACTTTACTGACGTTCTGAGGAAGGTGGGAGACCAATGTGGTTTCAGCGCAGTGACACTGGGTTCGTGCCATCGCTGCCTTTTGGAGCATTTTTAATGAGACAAATAACCTGGCTTGCCTCGAGCAGCTTGCTATCATTAAGTGACAGCTTATTACTCGACCCTCACTCAACTTTGGGATGAATAAATATTTATGTCATTTTGTCTTACATAGAATCATTTCTGGAACCAAATGGTGGCAGGTAAAAGTTTGAGGATCCAAAATCCGTAAACTCATGGGTCACATTGCAGAGGCCTGGTCCAGCTCTTGAAATACATTTATTGAATTTATTCCTTTGCCTTTTAGCATTTTTTAGTTGAATTTCAGTACAATGCCACGGCTGTGAGAGGGTTGGATCCTCAGCAGATTCTGAACATACTGTGGGCAAAAGCGCAGTTGCAGCAGCGGTGCTTAAAAAGTACAGAAAAACCAATAAGGAAATTCTGCAGACGCCCACAGAGAAGAAAAAAACCCTCATAACAGCGCATAATGAAACCAAAACCTGTGGATGGATGAAATCCACATGAGTAGCACAGACGGGTCTAGCATGCTTGGTGTGGACTCAGCAATACGAAAGAGAAGGTGTGACACAACTAACGCACAATAAAAACCACAGTGTTGAATCTTCTGACTGCACCGTATGACTCAACAGCTACACTTGCTGAGCAAGTCAGTGAAGCTGTGATGTTAGATAAAGTTAGTCAAACTGAAAATAAAACTTCCAGATTGGGGAGAATGACAGTGACTTATAGAGCTATGTTTCATTTCCTGTTGTGCAACATAAACTAGTCCAAATTAAAGCAACAACACTGAAGTTAAATGTTAAGTGTTGCACAGCAAGTGTGCATGCAGTGAGAGAACCCCCCCCCCCCCCAAAAAAAAACAGGCTGACTGCAAAGAAAACAAAAACGTCAGGACTGTGAGGAAACACCGACTTTAACGTTTTAAGATCACAGACAGCAGAGGCTGTGCTTACCTTCTCTCTTTCAGAGGACACAGCCCCGTCCACTGCTGGGTTTTGGGGTCAAAGCATTCAACAGAGTCAAACAGCTTCCCGTAGGAGCCCCCACCGATGGCGTAGACCTTCTTATTCATGGAGGCGTAGCAGCCGACCTGAAGGAGAAGACGGAGACGATCGTACAAATCAGACGAGGTCAAAGCGTCGTCCAGCCGTCGAGCTAACCAAATATTTCTGTCACTGATTTTATGTTGTTGTTGTTTTTAACATTTCAGAACAATGAGAGCTGTTCTGCTGAAGTTACTGCTGAAGACGGGGTCATAACAGACCACCAACATCCAGTCATTAATCTAAGGAGAATCGAAGGAGATCTTTGTGTTGAACCCATGTATGGATACAGCTGCCAAACCAAATCCCAAACACACACTTTAAAAATATAAATACATTTGTCCAGAATCGCTGCGTGACATAACTGCAGGTCATCTTTTATATACAGTTTATAGACAAATCCTGTTACTCAGAGTTTTACATTCAGTCATCAAAGTGACATCCATCAGTTTGAGTTGAATTCCAGCTTGAGCAATAAATCGTTGGCGTACACAAGTGACGACAACCGTAGTTCCAAGCGCTCCGGGTGGTACAGCATTCCCAACTGGAATACGGGTCAAATTCCAGCCTATTCCAAAAATAGCTAAACACCGAGTCCAATACACATAGATAGGGGCATTGTGCTGGGAATTCTAGTGCTGACGTTACTGGAAACATTCACAACCCATCCAAGCTAAATGTGAGACTGTCATCATCTGTTCTCTTTTTCTGGTCCTTCCTTCAAATTTAACAAGAAGCTGACCTCATGCAGCTCTCTGATTGGTGGTTTCAGACTCTCGTGTAAGATGACAAATTGCTGACGTTGTCACCCATCATTAACACTCAGCAGCCAGTTAGCTTCCGGTTCTGCAGAACAGATGAGCTCAGATGGAAAAGCTGTAGAAATGCTAAAAAACTAACTACTGATAACAAAGACCCAACTCACTAAAAGTATCGATTCGATCTGTCGCACCACTTCAGCAAACCCACATTTAGACATTTTTTCCACCAAGTGGTCTACGATTATTTCATGGTGTTATTTTGATCGTTTTAATGGCGGGATGACACGCAGCAAAAATCCACAGTAGAACCTGAGCCTGGCAGTTACATGGGCAGCACCTTAGACCCTTATTTGTTTCTGTATTTACTTTATTCCTTTGCTTGCACAACATTTAGTATTTGTCCTGCTTCTATTTATGCAATTTCTGCACTTTTAACATTTTCTTTTTGGGCATTTCTGTCATGTTAATTTGATGTTTAATTAATTGTTCAACACTTACGTCAACATTTATTTATTTTAATGTCTGTTTTTATTTTATTTGATACCATTTAGATATTTTATATATCTAAAGGCATTTTTCAGGGTTATAGTTAGGTTGTGGTTAGGTTTAGGCATTTGTTTTATATGGTTAGGGTAAGGGGCTAGGGAAAGCATTATGTCAATTAGATGATATGAATACCCGAGGTGTGCGTGTGTGTGTGTGTGTGTGTGTGTGTGTGTGTGTGTGTGTGTGTGTGTGTGCGTGTGTGCGCGTGTGCGTGTGCGTAGGTGAGGGGGTTACCTTGCGGATCATGGTCATACTGGTCTGCATTTTCCAGGTATTGAAGTAGGGGTCGAACACCTCGACGGTGATCAGCCCCAGCTCTTCACTCTCTCCACCAAGAACATAGATCAGACCATCCAGCTCCACCACGCCGAAGTTCTGACGAGCCTGAGAACGTCAGCGGATGTTAATATAATCAACCACCACCGCCAACAACATCCCCCAAGCTCAGCTGTGCGCTCAGCCACAAACAAACACCCTCCTGGGGTCTCTGGGTGTTCCCACGTCTGAGTTCCAAGTTCAGATGTTTCATAAGTGCAAAGCACAACTGGGCACAGCTGGGCGATCTGTGGCCCGGTTTGTTTGCAAAGGGGGACTTGAGCTTAAATCAGATACGCTATTAGAGCATACCAAAGCCACGAAGAGTACCGCTGGTGACGTCAGTTTTTCACACAGCTGTTTGTCTGTGTCAACACAAACGCAGCAGTGGGATCAGACCCCATGACTGGCTTGAAGTGTATTATTTATTATATTGTTTTCAGACTGTGTGCAGTGCTCCTGTGCCAAATTCATCTCGGTGCAGCAGCTTTAATAAGCTGATGATCTGCTGGTGGAGCTCTGTCGGCGCCCTTTCCTAACTTCACCTTCCAGCATGTTTCCGCCAGCTACTTCATATCAGGAACTTACTAATGACAGCAAACTTTTATTAGTGAATGACATCACTTTTCTGGAGAACGATCGTGCGCTTTGTGTATCATCTGCCTTTAACCCTTCAGCTGTCAGGGAATTTTTGCAGCACTGCTGACACCTGATGGCCATGAAGTCAAATATAAAACAATATGGCAGCAACATATCTGCTCTACGTCTGGTATATACTGAATATTTATGTAGCCAAGCAGCACGAATGATGGTTTTCATACATCTGACAGAAAAGCACTGAGCAGAAGGAGAGAGTGTATCATATGACATTTGCAAAACACTGCATTCTGCTGTTTTTAATACAGCATCCCTATTTTGCACTTTTTCTGCACACTCACACAGGAGTTTACTTCTGCCGTTTATCTGTTTATGGGTTTCCATGAGTAACTGTTTCAGAAACGTGATCCTACCTGTAGCATTGGGGGAATCGGGCTCCAGGTGTTGGAGTCGGGGTCATATTTCTCTCCACTGGCCAGGACTGCGTTGTGTTCATCTGTTCCACCCACCACGAACAGAAACCCCCCTGACCAACAGAGACAGCCTTGCTAATGACACACCTGCTAATGTCTTTTACTGAACACAAAGCGTTTTGTTACAGACATGTAGGTGCGGTGGACTGCACTGACCGGCAGCAACCAACCCATGGCCGAGGCGGGCGACGCTCATTGGCTCCAACTCTATCCAAGCCTGCCTGTTGGCGTCATACAGAGGACACATGCAGCGCGACGCAGCTGTCGGCTTCCTGGTTCTGCACAGAGTGAACGCATCAGATCAGACAAAAGGTTTTCCCCTCACTCTGTTCAGACAGGATGTGAGTCGGCCTTCCCGGTACTTTTACTGAAGACCAAGTGCACACAGGAGACCGAGAACAGGCTGCCTGTTCAGACCTGTTCAGACTGCATATTTTTAAATGGTAAATGAACTGATACTTGTGGAGCGATTTTCTACTCTACTGGAGTACTCAAAGCGCTCTATACAACATGCCACATTCACCCAATCACACCCATTCTCACAAGCACTCTCTCTATACTTGGTGCTTTCTAAGTACATTCACACACATTCATACCCCGATGGATGCATTGGAGAGCAACTTGGCAACTTTAGTATCTTGCAGACTGGAGGAGCCAGGGATCGAACCACCAACCTTCCGATCAGTAGATGACCTGCTCTACTTCCTGAGCTACAGTCAAAGTATGATTTCTCTGCAAACAATTGATTGTGTTGCATAAGTTCAATTCAATTCAATTTTATTTATATAGCGCCAAATCACAACAAAAGTCGCCTCAAGGCGCTTCATAGATACAGAGAAAAACCCAACAATCATATGACCCCCTATGAGCAGCACTTTGGCAACAGTGGGAAGGAAAAACTCCCTTTTAACAGGAAGAAACCTCCGGCAGAACCAGGCTCAGGGAGGGGCGGGGCCATCTGCTGTGATTGGTTGGGGTGAGAGAAGGAAGACAGGATAAAAGACATGCTGTGGAAGAGAGACAGAGGTTAATAACAGATATGATTTAATGCAGAGAGGTCTGTTAATACATAGTGAGTGAGAAAGGTGACTGGAAAGGAAAAGCTCAATGCATCATGGGAATCCCCCGGCAGCCTACGTCTATTGCAGCATAACTAAGGGAGGATTCAGGGTCACCTGGTCCAGCCCTGACTATATGCTTTAGCAAAAAGGAAAGTTTGAAGCCTGATCTTAAAAGTAGGCCAACAAAGTGAAAACTACAAAACAATATAGCTTTTAAATGGGTGCTTAGGACAAAGCCTTTAGAAATCAACTAACGAGAACACACTAGATCTTCTTGTTTGAAGCCAGAAAGATCTGTTGCAGAGTAATTGTAGCTCCAGTACTAGAAAAAAAGAATTGCCTGAAAATCATTTCCTTCTCCCTGTACAAGTTACAGTAATCTGTATTTACTTTCATTAAATCTCTGACAGTTTTCAGGAAACCAGACAAAAAGTAAGTATTTATATCTACTTATATAAATACAAGTAGATATAAATCTCCCTAAACCTCACGCTGGATTTGGGAAGGTTTTACATCAGATCCCCTTCCTGACACAACCCCAAAGGGCCGTGTGTCAGATGCAGATGGAATCGAACCATCAACCATTTGAATGTGCTAACCAGTACACTATAGAGCCACACACAAAATATTAAGGAGGGGTTAACCCTGCAAAGCCTGAACCATGAAATAACTGCCAGAAAAGTCTTTTTGAAGCTGGAGTGTTTATTTCACCTTCAACGCCATCGCACTCATCACACCCCGGACACAACCTGTTCCAACTGCTTCCCTCTAGTAGGCGCTGCAGAGCGCTGCATGCAAAATCAAGCAGACATCTGTACAGTTTTTATTCCCACATTCACCCTGATCAACGCTCACGCAGAGTCTGTACTCATACAGCCATCATATCAATCACTGCAGTAGCACTGATGTCGTACAGATCAGGGTTTTTTAGGAAAAAAGAAAAAAAGTCACAATAAAATTGTCTTATCAGATTTATTAGCTTCCTTAGGTATCTGAGCTTTTACGTAATTAAACAAAAACACTGCATCAACCCACCGCACCTCCACCATGACCTGAACTAATCTCAGCTGAGATGGTTTGGTTACAGGACAGAGTGAAGCACACTGTGAGATTTCAGAGGCATTCAAAGTTCAAAGGTGATAACTGAATCTCAAAGTCTACGTTATCTGCTTTGTTTCCATGCTGCGTCAGTCATGATAGCATCTGAAGGACACAGCACACAAACAAGCTTCTGCTGCAGCGCTCAGCTCAGTTTTACTGCTTCAATCTTTTTTTCCCTCCGTCAGCTGTTTTTTTTTTTTTCCTTCCAACAAGTGCTGATATACCTCCCACCCCCACCTTTCCTTTCTTCGCTCAGTAGACGCAGGTTGTAGCTGTGACATGGTCATCCATTCATTCTGACTGTGTCGGAATTTTGTCCCAGGCTATCTTTGTTGAACACTGTGACACATGGAACCAACATTTCATAGTCACAGGCAAAAATACCGTCATGGTTATTTCACGTGAGTCATTCTTCCAGAATGGCACAAAATTACACAATTTACACTCGAGTTAAGGCCGGTTAGTTAAGGTTACTTCAGTTTTGATGTCATCAGCAGACACTGAAGAATACAGTACAATAAATAAAGCATATAAATGGTAATGTATTTGCAGCCAAAATAAATGTATGAAATAAACTTCTGTTTCTTTGCATGAAGCCCAAACAGAACAAAACAAAGTTGGCGAGTGCGACTTACTTGCGATCCTCACCTCCAGCGATGACGATACACTCAGAATACCCTCTGGGTTTGAAGGCAGCGAGCATAGCCTCCCCCTGCAGCTGACCCTGCGTCAGCACCGGCTGACAGTACTCTCTGATCACCTCCCTCATCAGAGGCTCCCCCATGGCCTGATGGGATACAACGGTAGCACACAGCGAGGTTAGCTCAAAACTTATATTGCATTTGTATGTTTATAGCAGACTGAGTAAGCCACAGCTTTCCCACATAAAGGTGGTAATCAGCAGTTCCTCCCGCACTGGGATGTCACTAAAAGCTTTTCAGGAGAGTTTTCATGGTGAATGACTGCGTGTGAGGATCACTGGCTCACACACAGCTAAACTGTCCATGTCTGCAGGTGGAGGAGATGTACCAGGTGAGGCTGAAGGAGACAAAGTGTGTGTGTTTTAGCCACTACACACACAGCACTCATCAGTATACTCAGTTATCAATGCTCAGTGTTGTTAGATGTTGAAAACAGGAGCCACTTTGTTCTGAAATTCTCTGCTGCCATTTGATGTTTTCTCAGATTTAAAACCATGGTTCATTTGTCAGTTAGCCTTGCTAACACGGGGAGAAAGAGACTCATTGTATTCACACTTAATGTTGAAGAAAGGCAGCCTCAGCCTGCATTTCAGCTGCTACAGCCTTTAACCTGAGCTGTGACGCTGTCATTATAGCCAAACGATAAGCTGGGATCAGAATCCTAGCTCATAAAATCGAATATACTTCCTGATTCTTGTTACAGTTTTCATGACATACATTTACATTGACACTAGGGCTGGGCCATATTATACCGTTCACGGTAATACCGGTATAATGTTAGGCAACGATAGGATAATGAAATATCGCGATAGAATATGAGTACAACGCGCATGCGCAGTGGCTTTGTTTTCATACGCACATGGCGGATTGTTGAGTGAAACAAATGAACCAGAATTGGTTTGTAAAAATGGTGCAACTTCAGTGATGTGGAACTGGTTTGGTGTTTGTCCGTCAGATACACGACAAAGCACATTTTTTTGCAGAACATGCAAGCGCCCGTCGTTATTGTCGGACTAAGATGCTCTTAAATCTGGGAGTAATCTGGGTCCTAAACTCCATAACCTTCAGGTCAAACGAACACTGCAGCATCACTGAGAGTTAAAAACTGTCTAAATTCTTTCATCTTTAATAAAACGATCAGCATTGCTGCTTTACCAGGTGTAACTATGAAGTTTAACTTCCAGGCATCCATGAAAACAGAATTTATTACATTTAACGGAGTTAGAAGTTAGCAGGAAGCTAGCGGGAGTTAGCTCGCTAGTTTCGCTAGCATGTTCTGACTGAGAGATTTCTGAAAAAATCAAACGTACAGCTCTGCTATCACTTCCAACATAAATGAAGACAGGAAACTAAACAGCAGTGACGTTTGTAGGGTTGCTGAAGTTGGGCTAGCTGGTATTTAATGCTGTGCTACGTGATCGCTAGTGACACAGCTATGTTAGCATAACATAAACAGTGAAGCTGGAGGACGAACACTAACACTTTTCCACTTATAAAAGTTAACGTTAAGGTTCCTGATAGTTAGAGACAAATGCAATCGCATGGCAGGATGCTGTAAAAGGACCAATCTTCAGTCAGGAGAACAACTGAGATAATCCATCCACAATACGAGGTTAGTTAATATACTGCAACAACATGGGAATAGAGCCGCTGCCAGAGAATTCAACATTAATGAATCAATGGTACAGAAGTGGAGGAAGCAAGAAGAATGAGTTTAATAAAGTTTGATTTATCTGACTGCTTTGTTTCACTTAATGTGCCTTATAATCCCGTGCACCTTATGGTCCGAAAAATGTGTACTGCACACTGCAGTTTAATGTTGCAAAGCACCTCTTTTTAACTTCAGTGAATATTATACATGGTTATGCTCAGGATATGTCAGCACATTTCTACTGGAAATGCCTTTTGGTTAAACTTTCAGCAAGGAATTTGCATTTGCACTGTTACATTTTTATAAAGCTTTAATGTACATAAAAACCAGCTTCTTGTTTAAGTGAAAATAAATGGAAGGTTGTCTTTTTGCGCTAGTAATGTTGTGGAGTTGTATTTTGTCTCGCATCAATTATATCGTCGGTTATATCGTTATCGCAAATTTTCAAATATATATCGTGATAAATATTTTTGGCCATATCGCCCTGCTCTAATTGACACAACAGTTTTCAGTGTAACATTCACATCCAAACACGGTCTCCCTGTGCCTGCCAGTAGCAGCTGGTAAGAAGTATTTAGACTGTTTACCTGCTCTCTCAGGTAGCTGAGATCCAAACCCTGCAGCCACACGGCAGACATCACTTCCTTCATGCGTACCTGCAAATTCAGATGGGATAACAGTTTTTTTTTTATTCAGTTTGAGCCAGCCCTTCACAGTTTTATATGCATAAAAAAGAAAAGTGTTTATAGTTAGGTAGTTTAGAATTTAATAAGAAAAACCACTCATCAGTATTTTGTTGATATGAAACTAAAGCTGGACAATGAGACTCGCCTCTGAATGCTGCAGGTATCTCTGCAAAAAAAGAGAACATTTTCCAGTGCTACCCACCCTGCGATCATCCGGGTCGTGTGCGAACCACCGCACCACGGCCTCCAGCACATGCTTCTCGTTGCCCACATTCAGCTTCTCCATGGACAGCACCTCGCAGAGTCGGTCCGGTGGCAGCTCCCTGAACTCCTCAGTCAGCGCCACGTCACGGAAGTGCGTTTGCAGGAACTCTGTGGCGACGTAGTGCACGTGGTAGAGGCAATAGTGCAGAGAGAAGAGGCGGATACCGATGCAGTTCTCTGCAGTGATGCAGCTCTCCAAGAACTTGCAGCACATTGACTTGAGGTCGGTCATGAGGAGAAGGTCGGATGCCTGCACCATGTCCTGGATGGTCTCTTCTCTCAAGGTGATCTGTGTGTGAGGTACATATGAACAGTCAATGAAAGCCACACGCTATTAGGATATCAGCAGGTCACTCTGCTTTTTAAAGCATCCCCACTCACTTCACCGCTGAAGATGTAGTCCAGGATTTGTTTCATGATGGCCATAGAGACCCCCTGCAGCTCGATTCTGTAAGTAGACCCATCTTCCTTTGGAGGGTTGTAGTTCAGCTTGGTCCTAACAGGAAGTAAAGCAAGAATCATCTGAGCTATAGCACTGCCACTAAATAAAATTGGACACGCCCTTGTTGTCCCTGGCTGGTGTTTACAAACAGTTCGATATGTGCTGTGACTGACTGACCTGATGTAGGGGCTGGCAGCGGCCAGGATATTTTTCTGGACAGGAAGCTCCTCTCCGTCCACCACCAGCAGCGCATCGTGGAAACTTTGCTCCTGCCAAAAGGTGCGAAGGACTCTCAGGAGTCTCTGGGAATGTTGTGGATCCGAAACCTTCGAACCGGGCTCATTGGAGGCAGTGTCGGGCATGTCTAGGCTTGCGACAGCCCGAGGACGCACAGCACACTCCTGCCAACATAGTGCCAAACTGAGCTTCTTCAAACAGTACCACCTAATGTTGTCGAACATACGATGACAGTAATGCACAGTTTACGGCACTAAGTAAAAGAAAAGTGGTCCATTCTTAAAATCGAGTTTCAAAAGTCTCAACATAAACTCTTCATTGCGAAACTTTTTTTTTTTTTTAAATAAAGGACTTCTCTGGAGTGGCTAGTCCTCTGCCAGTACAGCGAGTGTAAACGGGCCGCGTTAGCAAAACCCAAACGTAGCAAACATATCATGCTTTCAGTGAATCAATTTAATGCCGAATATTACGGAAACACCCGAGGACCCATGGGACCCAATGATTTACATTTATATATGTTAGCGATCTTGACTGTATCGAGTCTAAACTTGAACTGATATTCCTAAATGAGGTTTGGCCAGTAAATGCTAGCATAGCACCAAAACAACCGACATGTCGATAAAGATTTCCTCGATAAAGATTTCCCGTGATAAAGGAAGGACAACGCCGCCATTAACGTTTTTTTTTTAAGTAACATCGTTACATGATTTTAGCAAAATGTTTTTGTAAATGAAAACTGTGGAGTTATGTTTACATGGGGTTCCGACATGGACTGTTTACAGTGCATGCAAAACCTGAGGTGTCATCCTTTCCTTTTACTGATTACAAATTTAAGTATCTCACCTTAAGACTGAAAAATGCACCTTTCTCTTCTGGGCACAGGGCGTACCTACACTACATGAATTACTCATCCACCCTCTCTGGTCACTCAGGACGAAAATTTTGGAAGTAGACGTCAAGGCATGTGTTGTGCTACATTCAAATCTTGGGAAAATGTGGTAAATATGACATCCATCTCGAATATATGTGACGATAATGGAGAACGTACAACGGAGAACATATCTATTTATATTTCAAGCCACTATGTTTTGAAAGCTTTCATAATAAAGAAGAAACCACCTCGGTTGCTTTAAACAGATAAAAAAAATTGCCGTTTGCAATGTATTTTGGCGACACCACCTGAACGGAGCATCAGGGCGGAACGCGTGCAGTTTAAAATGTGTGCAGCAACAGAACAGCTGTGAATCAAACAACCGATATAAATATGTACATTTGGTTTCTAAAGACAAAAAACATGTTACATTTCATTATGTATTTTATTTTAGTTTTCGCAATGTCTTTTATTTTTTTCTGACTTTCGTAATGGACGCTGATTGGTCGGTTTAGAATTTACGACCACACCCATTCCCTTATTGTCACGTGTTTCCACACAATAACTACGAGTTTGAAGCACAAAAAACTTCAGTTTGTGTAAAACGGCCGGCTAGTTTTAATGCTCGAAGGCGACCCGAAACCAGGAGGGTAATGCTGGAAATTCTTTGCAGCTATTGGATTCATGCCTGAAAGCATAATGGCGGATGTCGTAAAACGTGGCTCATGGTCGAAAAAAAAAAAAACTATCCCCGATAGAATGATGTCAGTCAAAGTTTCTATACATATTATTAAAGGCATAAACTCGCTATTTTACCCAAGTATTTGGCTTCGACGGTTTAATATAATTTAATATAACTAATATGACTAATGATTAATATATATAATTCATCTTCTTGTTATCGTTCGAAATAAAACGATTAACTTTTGCGCTTTTATGTTGAAGGAGCTGCTGTTCTCTGTCGGTAACTTGACTGTCGCCGCCATGACTGCAGACACGCGCAGAGCGGAAGTGCACAGAGGTTACAACGCTGATCAAATATTTAAGCTAAGCAAGTGTCCAGCTAACGTGGCTAAAATATAAATGGCGACACTGCGAGAGACGAGTGTGTGGACTTCACCGAGTCCCTGCTAAAGTTGTCACTACAGTGAGGATGTGGTGGGAGTGTTCTTCTGACTGAGTCTCGTAACTGTTCTGCGGTACGGTTTAAAACTCCGGACATGCCTCGGCTTCCGCGGAACAGACTGTCTCCATGGATAGAGCGGCTCATCTTGAGCTACGGCAGCCAGGAAGAGCAGCAGGAGGAGGTGGGCAGCAGGTTGAAGGCTCATGTCATCGGTGTGGGTCAGATGTCCCAGTCCCAGGCGGGGAACACCGAGGGCCCCACCGGGTTGCTCTTCCTGTCTGATGGGGTACTCCAGATCCCAGCCGTCCTCACGGCGTCAGCCTGGGAGCATCTGCAGGAGCAGGAGGACCGTGAGTGCTTCAGCAGCCTACTCAACAGCACGGTTTGCATCCAGGACTACCGGCTGCAGTTCCACATGGCCTCAGAACAGACTAAATGCAGGTTCTTCTTATCAGTCGGAGAACTAGCTACAACCGCAGCAGGTCCAGTTAAAGACAACACTCCCTGCTGCACCACCCTGTCCTCTGTCAGGATGAAGATCTGTAAAACGTGGAGAGCTCTGCTGGGTCAGGAGGACTCTCAGAAGAGCCAGTGTGAATTTGACCTATCCGAGCTGCTGGGAGAGTGGCAGCACGACTGTCTGCAGGCTGTGCTGGAGGACGTCAGGGAGAAGCTGACAAGGGGACGCGCCGCGAGCCTGCAGCCCTCCACCTCCACCTGTCACTCCACGCAGACCTGCTCTAGCACACGCTGGGATGTGGACAGGATCAGATATAAGGGAGAGAAGTGTTTCAGTGTCCCTGTGAAATATCTCCTTATCCCAGAAGAAGACTCTCAGCAGGTCCAGACTCTAAAAAATGCTGAAAGCAGCACAGAGAGGATGGAGGAGGAGAATATACCGCAAGTCTGCAACCCTCCAGAGACCACGCAGCCCTCTGTTGATGATGCACACTGGCAGATAGTTCAGCCAGCAGCTGTACAAGGAGTTTGTGCATCCAGTGACAGCTCATCTCTTCCAATGGAGGACAGCCTGCTCCACGAGGATGTGATCACAGGTGGGACTGACGAGCCTTTGTCCAACCCGTGGAACATATTTCCTCCTCCTTGTATCTCCTCATCTTCCTCTGATGCATCTCCAGAAGCTACACCAAGCATCTCGCCGCACCCCGCCTCTGCTGCAGAATCCAAACCTGATCCCGCCACCAGCACGCAGCTTCCTGCCCACCTGGTGGAGTCCAGCTACTTCCCACCCTACCAGAAACAGCTGACTGCTCTCCCCACCACTGCCACTTCCTCTTGTTCAGCTTCAGGCTCCATGATTGCTCCAGAAATGGAAAATCATCGCACCTGGACAGCACAGCAGAGCCTCCCACCTGTGGACCGAGAAAGGGAGGAGACAACTTTAACAAGACACGGAAAAGTTAAGAGAAAGCAAAGCGAGTCCACACCAGAAGTCCTCGACACCTCCACCTTGGCGGAGGACAAGGAGGCGGAGCTGAGCAGCAGTCCTCCATCGTGGCTCTTTGACACTCCGGTAGGAGGCTCCAGTGCTGAAGACGGCAGCAGTCCTAAACAGGCTTCAGGGAGTGTCCCGAGAAAAATTCCAAAGGTTCATCGCGACGGCAGGCCGTTCTCTTACTCGTACCGCGTGTGTGGACAGAATCTGCAGGACTTCAGTCGCTTCAGAATGACTGAATCTCTGCTGCACTGGGCTGTGAAGTATCTCGTGACTCCAAAGCAGACAGACAATCCTGCAAACGTAGCGTGAGCGGGCCTAGTTTACCTCTCGTCTGTCTTTAGTTCTGTTCTGGTATTGCTTCAGTTTGTCGGTTATGATGGTGTCCTCAGGCCGCTCTGATGGCCATTTCTGTTTGGGATGGTTTGGTTTATCAAACGAAGGTCCACATCAGCTGATGAGGGAATTTACAGCTGTTATTTATTTAGCTTTTATGAAGATTTCCTCATTTTCCAAGAACAAAATAAAAACAAAGTGCTGGCGTTTCAGTCAGAGCTTCCTAATTTAATGAGAAACTGATCTGATTTTGGTTTATTGAGCATATAAGACATCACCTTGGCTTGTAGGAAGTTAAAACTTAATTTGATTGATTTTTTTCCTGATATTTTGTATAAAAATTTGCAAACAGAAGAGGTTTGCATTTCACAAAAGCACATGACAGCAATGCCAAAGACACCGAAAATGTTTTGCACACACGGTCGATGTTTGTTTAACAATTTTTGGTGAGCTCTACACAAATAACAATGTTAAATCATCAATAAATACAATTACTGACCGAAATAAAGCCAAACGGCAGTTTTCCTTACACCTGAGCAGGAACGCCGTGCTTACACCGATGCACAAACTCGTCACACACTGTGAAACCATGCTTGTGTTTCATGCTGTGTGACGCTGTCACGGGTTAAAAATGAATATTTTCTCAGCCTCTAGATGCTAAGATGTCCAAATAAAACACGTTTGGAGTCTCGTTTCAATCATTTGCTGTTAAATGTTCTGTAAGTGCAGAGGTTGTGGCTTTGCTCTCTTTTGGGATTTCAGACCTTTCCTGTCTGTGATTAATGGAAATGTCACACGCTGCAATATTCAGCTGACATTAGTTTGATGTCAGACGTCATCAGCAGCTGTTTGATTATCCATGAAAGCAAAAATGTAAAATATTTGATTGTTCCACATTTTGATAAATGAATATTTGTGACAGTTGAGTAAAAATCTGCGTTCTAAACTCTTTTTTTTTCCCCCCCCCACAGTTTTCTGTTTTTCAGACAAAATTGATAAAAGAAAAATAAAACTTGGCAGATGAATAAAAAGGATGTTTGTAGTTTTCTCCATAGAACCGCCTCATGTCTCAGAGCATCGTTGGAGCTGTGCTTTTGTGTTTTTTCATTGTTGAGTGTGGAGATGATTAGAGCAGTATTAACAGTAGAAGCTCAGTTAGCAGCTTTATTATCTCACCTGCAGTAGAATTCTTAGACCCAAACCTCAGTCAAAGTCGTCATATTTGTAGAAAACAAAAAACTAGTAAAGCTGCATTAGTAGATATTTTTCTTTCTTTTAAACTTGGCAGCTTTTCAGTATCGATCCAGGCTCTCATGCAGCCATATTTCACGTTCTTCATCAGTATGAAGGCTCATAATCCTGAAAATCAGACTCAGGGTTTATTTCTGATCAAATATTCAGATTTCCTGGTTAAAGGTAAAAGAGTTGTTCTTTATTCGTCCAGGAGGTGTCGCTGAAGACCGTGCTTGTTAAAGTCGAGCTGATGCAGCGGTTCAGTAATGCGCACGTCAAAGCAAAAAATGTGAAGTGAACTAATCAAAACCTCACAAAGTGATGCTGGTAGGCAGAGGAGGGAGTTTTTGCAGAGCTGTGCCTCCTATACGTGAGTATTTACTGTCACTAAAAGAAAAGGCAAAGAAGAAAACAATGTTGCCATTGTATGGAAGTTTAGGAACTGAACAGTTTATGATAATAAGGAAATGAGAACAACCAATAAATAAATAACATACACAACTAAGTAAGTGAGCACCACAATTCAGCAGCTTGTAGAACCACCTTTGACAGTAATAATCTGAAGCAATCATTTTTTGCACGACCACAGCTCACATCATCGTGGAGGAATTTTGGTCCACTGTTCTTTACATCGTGGCTTCAGCCATGTGAAGGCCCACCACAGCATCTCAGTCAGGCTGAGGTCTGGACTCTGGGCCCTTACAGCAGGTCGATTCTTCTGGTCTAAGCTTTAGCTGTGGGACAGACGGGCTCACATCAGCCTCTAGAATACTTTGGCATACAGAGGAGTTTGTGGTCGACTCAGTGACATCAAGGTGCCCAAATCATCAGCTCGCCACCACCGTGCTGACAGTCGGTATATCGTTAGCTTCATAGCATAAGTGCCTAAGTCATTTTTTTGTGATGACATAGGCAGACGGACAGGATGATGCAGCAGTGGTAGGGGAGTAAAGTTAGGCAAAAATCTCAATTTGACCAAAAAATGACTTAGGCACTTATGCTATGAAGCTAACGATATGTTTGTGCTGATAAGCTGTGTTTGACTTTCTCCAAACATCACACTGTGCATGAGGACCAACTCGGCAGGAAACAGTAGAGGTTAGTTTTTGTTCATTTTAACAGGTGCCAAATAAATCAGATGATGGGATGTTTCAACAGAGGAAAGGATGACTGAACAGGATACAGACCCCGAGGCACAAGAAGTCAAGGAGCCCTGGTACAGAGAAAACTGAAAAGAGATGTGCACAAAAAGCCTCAAAATGACCAAAGTGAGGAGAAATATTAACAGAAGCTGATGCACCAATGAGTGTAAACAGAGTAAAAATGATCAGAAAAAGGTGCAATGTGACCCCCAAGAGACTGAAATGATGAAAAAGAGATAACTGTCTCCCCCTGGTGTCTACAAACAACCAGAGGCTGTAACTGTGAGAGGGCCATGCACACAACCATTCAGTAAACTGCATTTTATCAACACCTTTTTTTAAACTTAACTGAGTGTTCTAGATTGTTTTTAATTATCTGAAGACGACATAAAAAGCTCATTTTGCTCGTATAAGCAAATAAGAGGTGAGAAAAGAAACAATTTATTTTGGTTTACAGCAATTTGTGAAAGAAAGAAAGAACAAAAGAAAGCTTAACAGCAGTTTCCGTATAACCACTGTGTAAAGAATGGTCACGTTTTCTTTGCAAAAACACAAAAATGTCTAAAGTGAGGAAAATGACACAAATGCAACACTGCAAATAGATGCAAAGTAACTAGAAAAGACACACAACACATCCTGGTATTTATTAGCTCCACCGAGGAGGTTATGTATTTGGTAGCATTTGTGTTTGCGTCATTGTGTTTTGAACGAATGAACTTTTAGAATGGGGGCGTGTTAACAATCCTTTAAAACACAGATGTCGAACTCCAGTCCTCGAGAGCCGATGTCCTGACACTTTTAAATGTCTCCCTGCAGCAACACACCTGAATAAAATTAGGAGGTCATTAGCAAGACTGGACTGCATGCTGAGGTGGCAACCCCTTACCTTGCTCAAGTAAATTTACATAAATGTAAGTTTTTGGAAAAATGCACTTCTAAAAGTACTTTTATTGCATCATATTCATTCATTCATGAGCTGCTGTAACATGAATCAAATGGCTGAACTGCCACCTCAGCATGCAGTCAGGTCTTACTAATGACCTACTAATTTTATCCAGGTGTGTTGTTGCAGGGAGACATTTAAAAGTTTCGGCTCTTGGGGACTGGAGTTCACTACCTGCGCTTTAAAATGTGGCTTAACTCCACTGAGGTCTTCAATGTCAACTTAATGATTTATTGGTCAACAATGGGCAAAAAGCCCAAATATTATGTAACATCTGAACTCTGACCTCTCCTCCCCCTCTCTACAAAGTACAACTTCTTAAAGTACGTTTAAAAAGAAAAATGTAAACTTACTTTTCCATCCACTTGTCCTTTTCAGGGTTGCTGGAGCCTATCCCAGCTGTCATAGGGCGAGAGGCAGGTTACACCCTGGACAGTCTGTTGCAGGGCTAACATATAGAGACAGACAACCATTCACATTCCCACCTATGGGCAATTTGGATTAATCAATTAACCTACCCCCACAAACTGCATGTCTGTGGACAGTGGGAGGAACCCACGCAAACACGGGGAGAACATGCAACCTCCACACAGAAAGCCCCGGCCTGATGGTGGAATTGAACTCAGGACCTTCTTGCTGTGCAGCAGTGTTGACCACCGTGCTAGCCTTCAAAGCAAATACTGCAAGAGACAGCGCCTCCTCTCTGGGTGCTTCCTGTATTAGCTTTGCTTCATTTTCTCATTTTGAAGTTTTAAAAGCTTTCGATTTTTTTTATGTGTAAAAACAACAGCTTTTGTTTTGCTGAATGGTTTCTTCTCTCGTGAGCCTCCTCGTCTGTGAGGTCTTGGCATCTTGCTTCCTGTTTTATTTTGAAGGTTAGATCTTCATGTGGCTTTCAGTGCTTTTGCTTCCATTCTCTTTTCCCCTCCCTCATTAGTGACTGACTGACTTCACCCACTCCTTATTTCACTCCTCTGCTGAGAAGAGTATTTCATCTGCGTCATTCTCCTCAGTCTTTGTCATTTCTACCGTCTTTGCTCTCCCTGTGGTTTGGAATTGTCCACTGAAGATGTGTTTTCTGAAATCTTGTGGTCGTTAAGGTGCTTTTTGACTTCCTGCAGATTCATTCTAGTTTTTTTCTGTTCTCGTCCTTCAGTTTCATCAGCCTACAGGTGAAAAACCGCTGCGAACAGATACAAAGTGTCTGCAAAGACACCCAATATTATAGCAAAGATGAACATGCAACTACATAGCAACACAAGCCATTTCCTGCATGTTGTTCCCCTTGTTCTCTCCAGCAATAAAGGATAAAATGCACTAGAATAAATCTTTACAAAAACCCAAATAAATACAGATGAAAGCTAATCTCAGTCTGAGATCATCACTGGAATCTCTTTTTGGTCTGGGACTAGGCTTAATCCAGGTCTGGGAGACTGGCTGAAACTGTGTCATGGACAATCCTGACATGGAAAAGATCGTAAAGAAAGCAGAAAGCAATCAGAAAGGAAAAACAAGTCAGCGCTCTGGCACATCACGTCTAATAATCTGTTTCTAATAAAGCGACCCTACAACACTGAGTTTGGGGAGTCAATGCTCCTGATCTTTGGACACACAGTGCTGCTTTTGTGAACTCTCAAATAAAGGTTGTAACAGCTGGGCGACTGGGTGACATCACTGTCAATAAAACATCATGCTCGTGCATCTGCTGCTCGAACATAAAGTTGTAGATATCAAAATGCGTCCTGCAGAATTTCCACTAAAATGTCAGATCCTGAATCCTGCTCGCCGTGGCCCGCACTCGTCTCATACTTTCATGTTAGTTTAGTTTAATTTGCTAATGAATCACCGTCTGCTCAGAGAGAAACAGAGAAAAGACCAACTTCTGAGTTTATCCACTGAAAGCTCCAAGGCCTTAATGTAAGCAGGAGCCAGCTGTGCGCACTTGTAAAGTTGTTATAATCCTCCTCTGACCTATAAACAGGAAAATACATAATATAAAGCATCATGCTCACATCTACAAATAATACACTGTCCATGTTGTCCTTGTAAGGCAATACAGTCCCGAGTGGCTCCACGAAGCTTCTCCAAGGACAATTAAAGTCGGGTTTCATTTTGTCCCACTTTCATACGGACACGGTCAGAAAAGAACCTGAAGAAGCTGCAGTCGATGTGAAAACAAATATTCATTCAGAACTTTTCCACAGAGCAGAGAGTTGATTTGGTCACATCTGTAGGAGACATTTCAGTACTTACACAGTTGTTTTATATGATTATACGTTGCTATTTTAATTCTCTGAGCCCTTCAGATTTTTTTTAATTAATACACTCTTTATCCATTATTATATAATTAGAAATTTTCATTGAGCGCTGTGTTCACCTCCCCTTATCTTCATGTTTAGTGTGAGCGTTTGGTTACTTCCTGTTTTACTTTGAAGGCTGGCTTTCACGTGGGTCTTTGGTCATAGTCAGATACTCAAAAACAAAACAAAACAAAACAAAGAAATAAATGAAATAAGAAAAGAAGATACAAAAATCTTCCCACATCCTTTTCCTAATCAGTGTTTCCTTGATGGAAAACCCTATGAGGTCAGAGGAAGGTGTGAAGGAGACCTCATAATGACTGAGAACAGCGAGCCGTGGTTCTCCTACACCGGCCTCCTTAAACTGATGACGGATGTCTGACACATTGAAATGATAATTTCCAGAAGATGAACTACAAAATTTACATTTTACTTCACGTCAAAAAGAGACTCACTTCTTAAAATTATCACTTAGCTACAAAATTTAGAATTTTAAAGGAAATACATGTACCTGAATGTAAAAAAGAATATTAACGATAAAGCTGAAAATACAGTGATGAACTTAAATAATCAGAAATGTGAAACAGAATCGGGGGCGCCTCCGGAATTTTTTCATTGGGGTGGCCATATGAGGGCCACTAAAAATATTGGAGTGGCACACGAAAAGCAGAATTTCCAGTTTTATTATGCTGTTCTTAAATACACGAGTTACTTGGAAAATGTGGCAAAAACACAGAGACGGAAAAGAATGATATGCCGAGTTCATTTCCTGCTATTAAAGTTGATGATTGTTAGCAGAAGCAAATTAAGATCCATTCTCCCGGGAAGGAGTTCAGTTTAAAAGCAAAGTTGTTCATGGGATCATGTCAGAGTGTGATGCCTGTCTCTGTGTTGCCCCTGAGATGCACCATTGATCTTTCCAGGGGTCGGCACCGGCTTTTCTGCAACCTGACATGGATCAAATACCTGTAAAAATATTCATAATATGTTAACATGTTTCAAAACCAACTATTTATTGGTACAAAACAAAATCATCTTTTAACATCACATTTATTTAAAATTATTATTTAACATAACAAAGTCTTGACGTGGGGAGGTTGGCACTGGAGGTGGTGGTGGTGGGGGTCGCCCCCTGCTGGTCATTCAATAACGTCAGATCCCGAAGCCACGCCCATCTTTTAGACTGCCAGATGTTTATCGTGTTTTGCTAACTTCTGTAGCTATTAACACTTTATCGAGTGTTGGAGTTTGGCGGCTTCACCAAACACGGAGCTTTAAATTTAGTTTTACCTTAGGTGAGTTTAGATGTTTTTTGGGACACTCGGGCACCCCTACATTTGATCATACCACCCATTAAAATAGAATAGAAGGAGTAGCAATAATAACAATGTATCTTATATGTCTTCTGATATTATATTTTGGCAGCTGGTCTACTGGAGACAGGATCCAATAAAAACAGGTTTAAATGTCCGGTGTTGCTGCTGTAATGATGTTACAGTGCACTCACACACAGGTGCTGCTGTTTCAACAGCAGGTTTGTTAGGAATAAATATGACTTTTTGGGGGGAGGTTTTTGTTGCTGTGGCAGAAAGAAAATGAAGAGGTCATTTCACGAACTCTTATAATGTTTCTTTAGGGCCATTAGTGTGCTGACACATCACTAGTTACCACCCAAGGAGCTGGTGTACTTCATAATTTTAGTTTGTTAACGATTTTTATTCCTATTTTGGTCGAATTGAGCTTCAGTGTTCGTTTACAGCTCCAAGTGCAGGTGAGAGTAAGTCAGAGGATGTGATCTGTCAATGTTCAACAGCAGCTTTAACTTACTTTAGAAAGCTCTGGTCAGCATGATTGAGCCTTTGTCTCCGGTTTGGTAAATAAAGGGTACGAGATAAAACTGGTGTATAATTTTGAAATGTGCGCTTATTCATACTGAATTAGTTTTAGACCCAGATCTAAGTAATTACGCTTGTTTTGATGGTAACATTGTCACGATTCGTTGAAATGAAGCTTGCAAATGTGAAAAAAGCTGACTACATTTGCAATCATCATGTGCTCTTTATATTAACTGCGAGGCACTGCATGCATGACAATATGACCGGGGCTGAGCCCCCTAAAAGTTTGGTTCTAGAATCGCCCCTGGTTTTATACAAGACAGACATGAACTGGAAGAATCGACAGTGGACTGAAAACTGAACACATTACAAAGGCAAATTAAAATAATTTGTTCCTTTTCTTTTTGGGAAATGCGATTTGTATATTTGTGTAATAAGTTAATCTTGTAATATATTAAGGTCCCTAGGTTTATGCATTGTTTGTGTAAGCATGCCCCCATTTTCTTGTGTCATCTTTCAATCAATAAAAAAAAAAAAATATTGTCTTTGTACCTTACTGCTTGGTATCAAGAAATGTTTTAATAAAAATAATCTCAACATTAGCTGATCGCAATAAGTTGCAAATTTTGAGCTAATCATATAATTGTTTTTTTTAACGCCACCACCTACAAAACCCAGTCAATCGTTTTAGAGCAGCTGTCAGCCTGAAGTACTTATATTCCTGTTAAGCTGATCATTATTATCATATTGTCAGCCATGCCTGATTTATGCGCTCAGATATTCTTTGAAATGAAGTTTGCTGCAGAAATGTTCCCTCTGCGTCATTTGTGTTGGACTGGAAGCAAAACGAGAGTCTGACACGAGTGAAGAGAAATTGTTTAAGTTATTTTCCCTTTTATACACTTTGTTTTCATTCGAGTGAACTCACAGCAACTCCCAGAAAGGACTCGGCAATGTTTGCTTGTTCTCTCTGTGTGAGCAACTCTGAGCGTCAGGGGTGGACGTGATATTTCAAACAGCACATCAGTGCGTTTATGTATTGGGTGCCCGGAAATTTTTCCAAATAAACACAGCTTGATTCAACCTGGGTGGGCAGACTTATCAAGCGACTAATTCTATAAACAGATGAGGGAATAACCCGGCACCTCATTGGTTGTTGGGCAGAGGAGGGGGACATGAGGGAGTTTCAGCGCAATGAAATTTTAATTAATGTGGGTGGGCTAAGAGCAGCACCGACTGTTTATGATGGACAATTTATTTCCCAGTGCAAAGTCAACATAACACAGCAAACGTACAACAATTATTAACATTTTTCTGGGGCCCTCATGAGGCTGGAGAGTCAGTCAGTGGAGGAGTGGAGCTGCGGGAGCAGGCTCAACTTTCCCCGGGACACACTGCGGCTTTCCCGCCGTCATGACTCTCTACCACGGCCGTCTGCCGTCGCTCGGTGTGACATCTTCGGCTTTGAGCCTGTCCGCCCCCCCGCTGATCTACCTGTACGGAGGCGACAGCGGCGGGGTCGTGCCCACCGCCCTGAGCTTCGTGCCGGCCCGCCAGGAGCCCCCGCAGAAGCCGCCCTACAGCTACATCGCGCTCATCGCCATGGCCATCAAGAGCGCACCGGAGCAGCGCGCCACGCTCAGCGGCATCTACCAGTTCATCATGGACCGATTCCCCTTCTATCACGACAACAAACAGGGCTGGCAGAACTCGATCCGTCACAACTTGTCCCTGAACGACTGCTTCATCAAGGTGCCCCGGGAGAAGGGCCGGCCGGGCAAAGGCAGCTACTGGACGTTGGACACCAAGTGTCTGGATATGTTTGAAAACGGCAACTACCGCCGGAGGAAGAGGAAGGCGAAGTGTCAGCAGGAGGCTCTGGACTCCAAGGCCACCGGGCACAAGCGCACCAAGGCCCCCGGGCAACCTAGGGACCCTCAGACCTCCCCGAAACATCAAGCTGGCTCGAGGGTAACAGAAGCACCCGCGAGGGATGAGGAGGAGGAGGCGAGGACGCCCGCAGACAGGAAACATATTCTTGGCGAGTTGAATCACGCGGAACAGCCGCAGAGCCCCTCCACGCAGAGACTTAAAGTGCCCCCCAACCAACACAACAGTCAGGCCGCCGGCAGGGAGCTTCACGCCCCACAGCCCGAGCCGTGCTCCGCGCCGAAACGCGCTGCGCTGTGGACGGACGACGCTCATCTCCCAGACGAGACCCTTGACCCGAAATCAGAGGAGAGGAAGTCTGCGTTCAGCCAAAGAGAAAGAGGTCCTCTCTGCACCGTCAGCTGCGCAGGAAACACAAACTTGGCCGCACCTGCGCCAGACAGGCCGAGGGGGAACACACTGAGCAGGGACAAATCCAAAGGTTTCAGCATAGACAGTATTTTAGCGAAGAGCGAGGACGAAATACGAGGCAGCATCCTCGGCCTGCCGGCCGAGACATGCGCACAGGGCCAAAATCCGGCTTTCAGCGCGTCCGTGGTCCTCGGCGCGCGTCAGCATCAGTTGTACCAGATGGGATTCCCTTTCTGCTCTTACCTGTCGCTGTCTTACCCTGACAAAGTGCTGCATTTTAAATGACCGGCAGACTTTCGTGCGTTTTACGCACCAAACGCGTAAAAGTGTAAAGTCTGTGTTTAGCTTTACACGCAGAGACACGAAACAGGATCTCTGCCATCATCTACTTTAAAGTTCGGACAAAAATGAACAAAGAGCGTCAAGAAGACTTTTATCTCCATCTTTACGCATGCGTCATTTTCAGGTTTGTGATTATATTCAGTTTTTTCCTCCCAAATCTGTTGCTCCTCAGAAATTATGGCTGCACAAAACATAATGCTCAGTACAATAAAAGGATGTCGTCCCTGCCATGTAAATATTTACGGATATTCTCATATGCTACACTTTACTCATGATGGTGAAACCCCATAAAGCAAGAACAGTGCGTAATTTAATTTTAATTGTCGTGACTGGGCCTGAAGATGCCGTACAATATGAAGTTTAGTACTCAGTAATGATGTAACCAAAACCTATTATTATTTTCCACTCTGCTCTGGATTTGAACATTTATTTTACTGCAAAATAAAATTTAGCCAAAAATGTTGACGTGATTTATTTTAAATTGTGGTACGAAAGAATAAATAGAAACACTGCTGGAAAACTGCACCTTTGTTTTCCCCCCGTTTTGCTTTAAGAATGAGACGACGTGTTTGGTTTTGTTCATTTTCATTAAAGTTTATGAGTTTAAAAAAATGAAATAAAACCCATATCAGGGCTTTCACCAACGGAAACATCAGCAGCAACAGAACTGAAAAACTGGACACTGCCTTGTAGTTTAAGGACAGACAGACATTCCATTATTAAAAGTTGATGCTTATCTAAAAAATTATAACAAAGTTTCATTGAAATCAAAAACATGTACCGTTTGAGAACAGAGAGATACATTGTGCATTTACAGAATTCATAAAAATTCAATTAATAAAAAAACATGAAAATGTTCTGGGGAAATCAGAGAATGTAACTTCATATTTGTGAACACAGCAAAGTATTTAAATCATGTTTTTCCAAGTTGAGCGGCAGTAAGAATGTGCGGTGATGGCGCTTTATTTCAGTGGAATGAGAGAGCAGAGGCAGCCGGGCAGTTTTTGGAGGGCAGCTTTATAAATAAACATCATGCTGTGCTGCTCCCTGGTATTTGTTGAGGAGGACCGGCCCACCTTTGCATTTCATACGGTGAGAAAAGATTATCGACCGCAATGAAATGCAGTGCGATGTGATAAAAGGAATCAAAAGGCTTCCAGGTGGAGGAGGAAGCATTCATATGAACAGTGCCGAGCACAGAAAACAATTGTAGATCATGATTATGATCAGTAAGAGACACATCCATATAGTTTCTTCCACATCCAGCATTCATCCAGAGTCTGAAGCATTTAGATTATTTTATGTTTGGAACCAGCGGTTTCAGCTTTTGCCCACAAAGCGTTTGATTATAGAGCAGTCCAGGCTGGATGGTGACCTTGTGAAGGTGAAGCTTAAAGTAATTTACCAGTATTTATACATACTGTACGTGTGGATATATTTGGCACAGCCACACAGATCTGTGTGTGAAGGTGTTCTCATAAATACCTGCTTAAATCAGTGCAATCAGTCATATGGTACACCCTGTGCAAGGTGGCAACACCAGGTCCCCCAGGCGCCCCCAAAAGTCCACAGTTTACTTATGATTTCAGCCTAATGATGATGATATATTAGCACAGTTTAAGTTAAATACATAGACCTTAAGTGCTTTATTTTCTGCTGAGCTTATTTGTTTAAGTTTGTGTTTCAAAGTGTGTTTTAATCAACACCCAGAAAACCAGGAACCATCCGTCAGTGAAAATGGGGAAAATCTTTGTTTTACTGAAGTTCACATAATCCAGAGTTTCAGCTGCAGCTGTCAAATTCACCAAATCTAGGACTACAAAAAGAAACGGCATGTTTTTATTGTTTGCAGCGCTGACCATGACCTAAACTCAACGTCCATTTATCAGCTTTCCTTGGGCCTTTAACCATGTCTGAGGTCACCTGCAAACAACATTTAGAAACACGTTTTTTGGTTCAACTGTTTCCACATCAAGAATGAGTTTGTAAAAATCACAGTAAATAATAATAAAAAAAATCTAAATCTCAAAGGAACCAAACACCAAAAACAGTAATAATCCTATCTAATAATTTTCTCATGTTTTAACTTTTTGTATTTTTTTAATTCTGGTACCTTTTTCTCATTTATATTATTACATTAGGAGTTAAAGCTAAAACTTCAAACAGCACGAAAGGCAAATGAATAAAACAAATTCTCATCATAAAGCTGAAATATTAATACTAAATCATAAAAGTGTGAAATACTTATGACTTATGACTCCATGCAGGTAAACGCAACGACACGCTGAAGCATTCACATAACTAACAGCTCAACACACTCCAGATATTTTATTCATGCTCATGTGTTCATATAGAATTATGTAACACACAGCCTCATGTTTATTTGATTCTATATTTATACAAAACAATTATCATCATTTGTTGCAATCTATCTTATGTCTGTTTGCTCCATTAATACACAAGCTGGAGCAGTCTGCATCAGGCTGTAAATTCCCTCCTTGCATCCAGACAGATCCGGGCTGGAGTGTGACTGTTTCCTCGGGAATATCAAAATGATTTCTTCCACTTTCTCTTCTTTCAATTCAAGAAATTTTGAGCGCTCTCTCAATGGAGGAATTCTTCCAAAAATAATTAAATCTGGATCTGGATCAACAACAAAAGTTAATCACTTCTACATTTCTCCAAAAGCAGCTTCAGATGTTCAAATGCATCAAGAACTTTTTGAGTAAACTTATAGAAGAAGAATCAGCCCTATTATCTCCACCCCTCTGTGGAGATAATAAGGACATCAGTCCTTTGCAATCCTGCCATTTGTTACATAATAACTTTGATCTGTATTTTTTTTTTAATGACAGAAAATGAAGGGCGTTTTCTGGTGTGTGTGTGGTTGGGGGGAGGGGGGGGGGTTCTAATATAACACATCCTGGAAAGTGTTTGGAAACGAACACATTTCTGCCATGATTGCAATCTGTTATTAAAATGCAACCTGCTTGATTTTCTAAACGCTTCAGTCCGTAGCGCACTCAGAGGTGGTACGACAGTGACTACGCTGGACGCAGCATTTGTCCTGCTTCCTGTCTGCTGGGTGACGTGTGGCTGACGCACTCGTTTTTATAAGGTTGCTATTCACTTGAAAATGTACAGCTTTTGAAACAAAAGTGTCATTTATTGCTGAAGCGTTTTAAATTATGGAGACAGAGACTTCTTGTATTTCAAACTTTTCTCAAGTATCTCTCATCCTTACAGCCTGATTTTATCCATGTTAGACTGAAAGAAAGTGTATTTAGCATTCCCGCCTTTAAAAAATAAAACACCTCACGTGCAAACATCTAAGATTTAAAATAAGGTTAGAATTATTGTGAAATATCACCTCATAAGTCTTCTTCACTGTGCACTGACTGTAGTCACTGGCTTCATACCTGCAGGAGCAACAAGGTCATGTAAGTGCCAAAGACTGCAGTTCCTCGAATGTCCACTTGAGGCCGTCTCCTCAAAAATGAGGCAACTCCCGTGTAACATGTTCATGTTTACAGCAGAAATAAAGACATTTACAGCCTGGATTAAAAACTACATCCAGTCACTGAACTGAATGTCCTGGAGGTGTTTGTGCTGCCGGAGCCTTTTGGACCATTTTACTGAATTATCTGACAAATAAAATGACTTGCTGTGAGGTGCAGGTATTTGTGTCCGCGTGTTGCCCCCAAACAGTTTATGATCGTAGCTTGATAACCAAGCTTGCTAGCATTAGCTGATAACTTCTACCTACAACAGCTGCGCGTGGCGTGGGTGGAAGGAACGTCACGGCGGTGACAGAGGCCGTATTTTCTGGATTTACTTCTCAGCAGGGCTCAGCTTACCTGGAAGAAGTGACGAGTTTAACGTACAGACACAGCTTGTGTTTCCTGGTTTCACCGCTAATGCTAACAGCTGAATAACAATGGTAACCCTGCTTTTGCTCTGGACCGGGAGTCATAAATAGCTAATGAGAAGCCTTTTAAGGTCTGATGGTGCTGAAAGTCCCAAACGAGGGTCTGTGAGCGACTTGTTGTAGAATGACACCTGCAGGAAATCAGAGCGCTGTGCTGACAGCATCATTACAAACACAGAGCAGCCATGTCTAAATATAGGCCCGCCGCTCAGACTCACACTCCGCTGAAAAAGCTGCACTGTTTGAGGCTAGCGCTGTGCAAATCAGGAATGTTTGCTTGAAATAAATAAACTTGCCCACATTTGAGGAGAGGAACTCACAATCACAAGCATTTCCTGTGTATAGGATTCTTTTGGTCGGACGTGTAAATAAAACATGATGAAAACCTCAGAAGGGAAAGATGGCGAGAGAGGAGTGGAAAGAAGAGGAGTGACTGGACTCGACGCTCGGGCTCTCCGAGGTCTGGGTGCGTTTCATACCGACACATAAACCAGCGTAATTGGCTCCGCTGGTTCCTCGTCCTCCAGCGATTTCCAAAGTCTTCTGAAAACAAAGCAGATTAATAAATGTTGGTTATCTGATGGTGTTTGAACAGTAAGAGATCCTCCTGAGAAAGCAACTCAGACAAAAGGGAAATCCTGTCGCTTCTATTTATTATGCGAGAAAACAAACTTTGCTGATGGGCCGTGGTCACAGATCTTTAACATGCACGGAGCCAGCATTGGCACCGGGCTGAACTCTGCAGCAGGGACGTGGAGGTGGCTTCCAGTCCCTTCCTGTGAGAGGCTTTAGGATTGTGGACTATGCAGGATTTGCTCATCAGAGCAACTATGAGACACATTTCTTTTGAATGGAGCTCGTCATTGTCCTTTATGTCATCCTTCAGTCAAAGTGACATCGTCTTTAGATTGACTAAAATCGTGACTGGATTCGTGACTCCGTCCAGAAGAGCAGCGCAGACGGAAAAACCCCACAAAACCCCACTAATCATCCCACCATGTGGTTTGCGGCTCTGTGTTTCCATAAATGCATCTTGCCTCATTTTGCATACCGTTGTGTTTGTTTTTGTGCATCTTCTGTGTCTAGTTTTGTGTTTCTTTATGGCTTTTTATGTGTTTTGTACATCATTGTGGTCTTTTTGTTTGTCTATGACGTCCTTTTTTGTCTTTTTTTGGTCAATTTTTGTCTCATTTTGGTGTGTGGGTCATTCTGAGACTAAATCTGGTAGTTTTCTTTTGCTCATCTGTTTTGCATTTGCTTTTTGAGCTTATATGTTTGTACTCGTCTTTTTTTGTAATTGTTTCACTCATTTTAACTTCTTATCACATTATTTCATCCATCTGCACGTCTTTATTTGGCAGCTAACTTTGGTCAGTGTGTGGTTGTTTGATGTCTGACTTTTTTGTGTCTTTTTCAGGTCCCTTTCTTTGTCTTTGCGTTTGTTTTACATCAGTTTCAAGTGGTTTTGCATTTTTTTTTGTCTCTTTGTGGACATTTTGTGATCACTGTGTCTGTGGTTGTTTTCACATCTTTGTTGTTTTGTGTCATTTTAAGTCCTTTTTTGTTTCTGAGGTTGTTTTTCCTTTTCTGTTTTTTTGTCTCTGTGTATTCTAAGAAATAAAAACAGTCTAACCCTTAAATCATTTTCGATTGTTGTCATGTCACACATTGTCCTTCACATTTCTATTCTTATTGTCAAATTAAAATCTCTTTAATCTGTCCTCTTCCTTCACTCTTTTTCTTTCTACCAGCCATAAAGGTAATGCATGTTTCCTTGGTCAGGACTGATTTTTTTCCTTTTATTGAATCCAAACAAAGCAGAAGAGAAGGCATCACTTCCTGTCTGACAGAGCAGAAACACCCACCAGACCGTTGGTGTGTTTAGAACATTAAATGTAAAAGCTTTCATCAGGTTGAATCACTGTTCTGTTTAATAATCCATCGTACAGGACAGAGCAGCAAAATGGACTCATATTTATATGAAAAGGTTTCAGGCTGGCCCACGAAGACGTCCAAGGAAAGTGAGTGCAAAATTTACAAATGCTGAAAAACGACTTTTGTTTTTTCACAGTCTGACACAAAGGAGAGACTGAACAGAAATGATTTTATTGCCTGAGCGAGTTCTCTTTCAAATGGGCATGCAGAGTTTACTGTGCTTGTTTCATCTCAAACTTGTTACTTGGAAGAAACAATCTAACCTTTCCTCCACCAACAAGTTAACATTTGCTTTAGCCTCACAGTAAAATGTGTCAACAGCAACTTTGCTCTCCAGTGTTAAACATATTTTTGTAATAGGGTTCTCATTAAATTATGAAATGCTTCTTTGTTTTCTATTGGCTCGCCCTGGCCTCATGTCTAATTTTTCTCAACTATAAAACCGTTGACCTGACTTTTGGTTCACATGTTCTTCCTCCCTCCTCAGGCTGAGTTGTAATCACTGTGATTCACACGGCACTAACTACACAGGACTTTAGCCAAACTGCGTAACTCAGTTGTTATTGCGGCAAATAATAATCTAGTTCAATAAATCTTTAATTAAATCAATGTGGTGCAAAGGTGTCTCAATCAAATCAAATAATACATATTTCTCTGGAGTTTCAGGCTGCAGTGCTTTTTCTCAAGTGTGTATCTGCTAACTTACACGGAACATTTCTGTGTTGTTCCACAGTTCTGTGTTGCATATCATGGTAACCCTACAAGCATGCTCTCCATATGTGAATGTGTTTAATATGACGGGGATTAGAGCTGATCAAAGCACCAAAGCAGGGTTGGACTCAAATAATAATACAGACCACTCTGTTCACACAAACCTCCACAGCCTAACAATATTTAGATCTGTCGGTGTCATGCGTTTTACTAATATTACTACCATATAGTAAAATATAAAGAAATTCATCTTTAATTAGCGCGTAAATGAATCTCGAAATGCACATGCACAGTGATGGAGAAACTGTAACCTTTGTGTGCATAAGCTGCTTGAAAAGAACAGTTTTTATTACGTTTGTTACCAACATCATGGCAAAGTTTCATTTTCAGATATTACCTTTACACTGACATGTGCGCAGGAGTTATCCAGGATGGAGGCAAATGTGTGTGAACACTGAGGTTTCAGTGGCAGCAAAAGTTCAACTTAATCACAGGCAGAGATGGGCAGTAACGCGTTACAAGTAACAGCTAAAGTGCTGTGTAGTTACAAGGATCGGCTTACTGTAATCTGATTACTTTTTCAACTAACAAGTAATGTAAGGGATCACTATTGCAACAAAAGTAATTAGATTACTGTTACTTTCCCGTAAGCATGCTGCGTTACCGTCATGATTTTGTTTGTGAGTGTCTCATGACAACGTGCAGAACACCAGTGGATAATATGGAGTGCAGGGGAGAGTACGACCATGCAGCGTTTACAGCGTGGAAGTACTGACATTACTTTGAGTTTGATTCCGTAAAAAGTGACAAAAACATTAGTGTCCGCTGTGCGTGGGAAGAAAACGTCTTTCTACAGCGAAAAATTTAACTTCAAATCTGAGCAAACACGGGAATGTGACATTCACAGAGAAACCCCCGGATCCCCCCACTGACATGACGGCTGCTGCACCGGGCAAACCTCCACCCGTCCCACTCCTGCTAAACAGGTGACAATAGATTTAAGAGCGGCAGGACTCAGTGCTGCTGAGTCTTTGATTTTATTTATTTTACTCGCATCTATTTGAAAGACTGAGTGTAAACACAAAACACTGTTTTATTTTATGTGTTGGAATCTGCAGGAAATACGTTGAAATGTTAAACAATTTCTTCCAGTCAAAGAATGTTGCATATAATTTAATTTTTGCTTGATGCATAAAGTTAAAAGATTAAAACTAATAGAACAAGTTTTAAAAAGAGACTTTTCCATTTGATTACATTTTAAATGATGGATTATGCAGAAAAAATAGAATTGGGCTGAAAGGTCTGTTGCTTTATTACGTATTCGGGTTGTGTATCATGTTTTTAAAAAGTAACTAAGTAACTAAATACTTTTGAAAATAAGTAATAATTAAATTACTTTTTTGGGAGAAGTAATCAGTTTTTAGTAACTAATTACTTTTTTCAAGTAACTTGACCAACACTTGACCACTACAATGTTTGTATGTGTGTGTGATGGCTGCACTTACAGCCACACAGTGGTAATACCCACCATGTTAGTGTAGAGGCTTATAAGTAACATTGCATTCACATTTCTTTCTTTAAATATAGGAATTTATTTACAGGACAATAAACAACTGGTTTTGGTTTAGAGTTAATTCACATATCCACATAACGCTGCATTCTAAAATAAGTGCGCACATTTTAGTTTACACTGTTATGTAGGATTAATCTTTTGTTTTCTGAGTTTCCTTAGTTGCAGCTGTTCCAGTCCCTTGATTATGGAGCCAAGAGGTGGAAAAGGGGCGGAGCGAGCTTTAAAGGAAGACTACAAATTGGTTCATGCCATAACTCAGGACCATGGGGGGGAATTGGAGTTCATTATGCTTGGTTTAGTTAGGTTTTGTGTGTTTTACCCCTTTTCCTGTTTTTGTGGGCTGATCAGCCACTATTTAAGTTCCCCCTTTGTCTCATTAAGTTAGGTCAGTTTGTGTGTGTTATCAGTTGTGTTGTCAACTTTGAGTAGAGTTTTGTTGTTTTGACCTCTTTTATGGGCCCAAGATTTTGATTCTTTTGGCATGAGTTAACCAATTATGTTTTTTGGGTTAAATAAAAAATCATTGTTTTGGACTTTAGCCTGTGTCTAAGTTTCCTTCACTGCTCGGTCCATCACAGTGTGTATATATAGAATAACGATTTCTCATAAGCTTTAATGTATGATTTGTGTATGCCGCCTTCCTGATTGTTTAGTATTTGTCATACTCTCAGGTCATCAAACAAATTCTAATCTAATGTTAGACAATGATAACCTGAATAAATTCCATTTATTTTCACTTATTAAGAAAAAACACAACTGAATCCCCCTGCACTGTGTGAAAAAGTAACTGCTCCTTATAACAGGTTGCACCACCGTTGGCACTGAGAACTGCAGTCAAGTGTTTCTGATTTTGGAAGGCCGGTCGCTCCTGGGAAGGTTCAGCAGTGTTCCAAGTTTCCACCATTGTGTGGATAACTGCTCTCGCTGTGGTTCTCTGGAGTCCCAAAGATTTAGAAATGGCTGTGTAGCTCTTTCCAGATTGATAGATGTCACCGACTTTGTTTCTCAGCTGGTTCTTTTGATCGTGGCGTGATGTGTTGCCTTTTGAGATCTTTTAGCGTGCTTCACTTTGTCAAAACAGGTTCTATTTAAGTGATTTATTGATTCAGTGGGTCTGGCAGTAATCAGGTCTGCACTGAAAGAAGCAATTTTTCACCTTCAGTAAACATGAAGCAATAATTTCGAGTAAAATGCAGCTGAAATAAATTAAATTAGAGGTTTATTTATACAAATAATTAATAATTAAGGAAAATGTGCTTCTTATAAACTGAATGTACACCAGTCAAGTACATTTCAATAATAATAGAGAACAACATCAAGAATAAGAAGTTTAAAACCCAAAGAGGGAACCACAGTCCATGATACACACCTAATGCAGTGAAGGGGATGTGATATATGCTGGTGTGGACATTTTTAAGTCTTGTCTGAATTAACTTCGATTGGGCACTGCAACATAAAACTGTTTAAAATATATTTCCTTAAAAAACAAGGGTTTAAAACATTTTCTGAAAGGCTTGCTTCTGCCATCATCCCGGCTGGAGCGCACGTGTGAAAGCAGCTTAAACCAAGCCGAGCACTGCTGTTTACATTCCACGTTATGATTTTTAGTAATCATTTAAAATCCTTGTTACCATGTTTCTGTCACCTTGCAGTGATTTTAACAGTCAGTGTGCCGGAGTCTCTGTGCTACTTTGGGGGATAAATGTGGATTAACTCGGAGCATTTTAAGCTAATTTTAAATATTGTCACGATGCTTCATTTTTAGACCGAGCTGACAAGCCTCTGTAGTCGCACCAAGAGAAATACGGCCGAAACTCTGGGAAGTGTCATCATCTCTGTTTCATGTGCAATCAAGTCCCAGCTCGGTGCTAAATCACACGGTTTGGGGCTCGCCAGTTCAAAAGGCCTTTTAATCCAAGTGTTTATTATATTTTTTCACTCTCTACATAAACCGGCTACACTTGTCCAAATACACACTCAGCACCGTGGGGAGGGCGGGGCCGTGATGAAGATTGATGGGCTCGGTTCTGGCCACATTAGCTGCTAATCAAGTTAGGTTTCCTGGCACAGGGCTCGATACATCATTACGTCCTCCAGAACAGGACTGATGCTGTTTACAGCACGGACACAAACACACATGTACCCTCATATGGAGAAAATTGTTCAGTGCAACAACAGCTCTGCAATAAATCTTCAGTTTGTGTTGACACACAGAGAGAGACTCTGTAGTTTGTGTTTTCTATTTTTTCTGCCCTTGCCTGCCGAACCTTTTGGAACCACTGCCTCCCTAAAACACTTTCTGTTGCCATTCTCCTTAAACTGTCACCAGTCTGCATGGAAGTTATACATCTACATGTATTTGAGGAGGTTGGGGCGGCTCTGCATGGTGGAGTAATTAACTTAAATGACTTAGTCTCAGTGGGTCTAATTACCTCGAGCAATTCAAAAGCACTTAGTAATAAATGCAATGAAAATGGCTGTGATGTAAATTTATGACTAAAATATTAAAATCACACTGTTCCAGAAAAGGGAAAAACACAGCAGCACCATTTTTGGTGAAGTTGTAACCAAAACAAATAGAAAATTTAAATTGTATGCTTATCTGCCAGAGCCTCCATGTAGCCTGTGGACTCGGAGAGGACATTCGTCCCTCAGGTTTCCCTCTGGGAGGTCCTTTCAGAGTTTGGGGTATCTGGCCTCTTGTTAGGGCCTACTCCGTACAACCAGAGTGAGAACTTTGGTCACATTTCCAGCAGTAAATAAGTTGTTGATGTTGCACTAAGTTTCTCCTGTTCACAAGGGAATGAGGGAGCAGGAGAATAACAGATGGATTGGTGAGGTGCAGCAATCTGTGAGAAAACAAAGTTCTTGATCTATTGATCGGTCCTACCCCGACCTGTGGTCACGAGCTGTGAGCAGTCACTGAAAGCTTCCACCAAATGATGTCTGGGCTCTTCTGTAGAAACAGGGTAACCTTGGTCATTAGTTTGGTGGCTCAGAATATAGACACTACTCCGGATCCAAAGGAGTCAGTTGAGGTGGTTTGGGCGTGTGACTGGGAGGATACCCTGGGGCAGACCCAGGCATGCTGGAGAGATTTTGTCACTCGGCTGGTCTTGCAGCGCCTCGGTGTTCCAACAGAAGAGCTGGAGGAGCCGGGCGGGAAGAAGGAGGCCTGAGCACCTCTGCCTACACTCCAGCTCCCGGATCTGCAGCACAGAGTGGATGCATGGATGAATTTTTATATGAATTTTTGGAGTCAGTCAGTAGTTTGTTTGTTTTTTTACTTCTAACATCGTTCATCCTTTTCATTAATATTTCAAAATGCTCAGTTTCATAAAATATTAATAGCACACACATACTTTCAACCTGCAAACAAAACATTCAAATTTAAAGATATTATCATTGTGGTCAGCAGCAGCAAAAACAACACGTTACAGCCCAGTCTCATAGCAACACAGGAATCAGTCAGGAAAAAGCACCTTCATGGTCACATGCTGTCACATTTTTTCATGTCAGCACAAATTAGTAACTAACGTAAGACATAATAGGATTTACATATGGTGTCTACAGCATGAACATGTTGTCCAGAGCGATTATTGTAGAAGCTGTGAAAGGAAACAGTCATTGGTCCAGATATAGAACATGTCAGACATGACAACCAAGAGACAACGTTTTAAATGACATCAAGTAACAGTTTAAAAATGAAGAACATTTACATCCAGAGTCAATAAACTACAAGCTGGGACTCTTTGATGTCCTGCTGTGAGTCCTGCTCTGATTTTATCATAAAGTTTTTCAGGTCAGCAGAGCTTTCGGACCCTGAATGCGTTCATTTTATTTGCCCTTCTTTGCTGTTCAGACTATAGCTGCCTTTTCCCCCTCTGCCTGCTGGATGTTCAACCCAAACAATGAGATTATCTCTGCATATTTATTTAGTATTCGTGTAACACACAGAAACAAATATTTATTTTATGTTTAACATCAGTGTGTTGCTGTCAGAGCCCTAAAAGCTGAAATACCGAAGACAAAACATTCCCCATACTGCACATCATGGCGTCACTCTCGGCTGTATGAACGAGACATAAAAACTTTTCAGCTTCTCTGCAGCTTTGCTTGCACCAACTGTAAATAAATACTCGCAGTCCCCTGAGTAGTGTGTGTGTGTGTGTAAAAGAGAGTGTATACGAACACTGGCAGGAAGACTTGTACACAGCAGCAGGATTACCACCCCCAGACTGGGACCACCCTGACTTTAACACTTAATCCAGGAGGAAGTGGAGCTGCATCACAGGGCTCATGGGGCCACCACCCCCTCTGCACACACACACACACACGCATGCAAAGTAGGACTTGTGTTGCAATGGAGTTTGTATCCTTCCATATTCAAACATACACACACTTCATTTGAGCAGTTCAACCAAAACAAACCAGTTAAGATTTATACTGCACAGCTGGTCTTGTACAAATCCAGCATGTTTGCAAAACGTGGTATTTCCAGAGTATCTGTGAATGCATCACGGTTGTGTTTGTAAGTGCACTGCTTTCAGTGTCAAAATTCATTAACAGACGTTACAAATAAGAAAAAAAAAAAGAGTTCTGGGAAGTATCCTGATGTTGGACCACTGAGCGAAACGTAGGAATGATTATTGGTTATTGATTTATTGGATTAGAGGTGATTTAGAATAGAAACACATTTTTGTCTCCATTAAGTCGAGCAAGATAAACAAGAGACGGAGAGGAAAACAAAGGATTACACAAAGCGACTTTAAAACAAAGCTAAATACACTCACTGAGCACTTCATTAGGAACACCGTGACCCTTTTAAGCAGTAACAGTTTGCAGATGGACAGAGATGCACATGCAGGAAACCTGACGACATATTTCCATTTTACATCAGCCTGTGTGAATTCAATACGCGGATCAACATTCAAAGCTATGCAGGGAGGATGCACTCAATAAACTGGGAATAGTTTTATTTATCACTGCTGCAAATAAACAATGTGCGGCACATAAACAAACAAAAGGCTCTAATCAGTATTCGTGTGACCTTTAAAACAGAACCAGCTCTCCTGGGTGCAGTTTACAGTAGACTCAGTGGGCATGGAGCGACTGTGACCGTGAAAAGTTCCACAGAAGTCATGTTGCACCTCTAAGTCTTTTGTGTTTCATCTCGTTGCAGTTGTGCCTTCACAGTTACAGTGCGTCTCTTTGTAAACGTTTACGTTTCTTTGTGAACGATTGCTTGTTTCACTGTCTTTACAGACTTTGTGTTTCTTCATACTTGTTGCATATCTTTGTAGTTGTTCTTTTACCCTGTAAAACCTGAGCCATGAAATAATTGCCAGAAGATGTAATTTCTTTGAAACTGGAATATTTATTTAACCTCAGTTTGCAGTTTATAGAAGTTTTAATTTGTATCATTTCTTGACACATCCAACATTTTTTGTGTAATTTATTGCTCACAGCAGAAGTGCGTGAGTCGGATTTCATGCGTCAGATTTTTCATGGGAAAAAGAATCACGCCGGCACACCGTTTTTTCCATTTGTGGTGATTTATTTGTTGTTGAACTGGAGGTGTTTAGTGTCTCTTTGTAGTGATTTCGTCGCTCTTGTAGTTGTTTTATATAACGATGCATTTTCTTTTTCTTTTCCAATTCAGGGTCACGGGCAGTTCTTGGAGAGTCTGTCCCAGCTGCCATGGGGTGACGGGTACACCCTGCGGTAAGGCTAACACAGAGGGACAGACAGACAGACAGCCATTCACACTCGTGGGCAGTTTTGAATAGTCAATTAACCTCGCCCCACTAACTGCACGGACTGTGGGAGGAAACTGGAGAGAACCCCCACAGACACATGGACAACACAGGAAGGCCTCGGCCAGATGGTGGATTCTAACCCCAGACCTTTTTGTTGTGAGGCAACGGCACTAACCACTTTTCTACCATGCTGTTTTATTTATCTTTGAGGCAATTTTGCAGTTGACTGACTTGCCAACAAGAAGTGCTTACACAAGCTCTGAATAGCCATATTGAGGCCCCGAGGCCTTTGGCTCGTAGAACAGCAATTCTTCCGTAAGGCTGTCTCTGTTTTCTGTCTCGTCATTTAATTCCAGATTGAGTCAGAGATTCAATCCACTTGCTGCGTGACTCCTCGTTCTGAAGAAATGTCTTCACCAGCGCACGTTTGGGCTCGTTTTGCTGCTGCAGACTGAACCTGGGGCGATGGCTCGCCTGGTATTCTGACCTGAGCTAAATGTAAAGCCTTTCACTCAGTATGTGGCATGGCCGTGTCACATGTGACTAGGCCTGGTATTAATTAGACAGCACAGAGTGCTCACGGTGTGATGCCGCTGACTGGCCTTTCACAGCTCATTACATGGTATCCAATCAGAGCGCAGTCAGCATGACTGTTGTTTATTTATACGAAGAGCTGAAAATGGCCGAGTGCGGGCAGCTCGGAGCGAAGCTCAAACACTGGAACACTCAGGCACATTGTACTGTTGCAGAGGGTCGCGATCAACACCCGGCTCTCATTGACACAGACGTATAAAAGCTCAAAGAAACAGGCACCGGTCTGCGTACCTTTACTGTCATGTCAACTTTTCCAAAAGAAAAAGTTTTTTTCTTTTTTGGAAGAAAACAACAACACTTTCTGTAAGATTAGTATACAAAAATATCACTTTATGGATCCAGTATACCAACACTGCACTGACTTTAGCCTCATCACTGACCTCAACTCTATACAGTGGTTACACATACAGGAAGAAGCTAACAGCACAAACTCTGGTTTTTGATTACGCAGTTTGCAATTTCTGCCACTAGGGGTCTCTCTCTCTCTTAACAGCAGGTAAAGTTTGAACCTTACATATGAATGGTCTAAAATGAGTTCTCTAAACCTTTAGCGTAATATTCTGTATTCAAAAGAAAAAGAAAGACAAAGTATTTGTGTACAGTGCTTCACTGATTTGGGGGATGGCTAGTGCAAAATGCAAAAGAACATTTGTTGTTAAGTGCAACCAAATACTACTTTACAGCCTGAAATGGGTATGAACCCTTCTTCTTCTAATTTGAGCTTCTATATTGTTTAGATGTTTTTTGTCAGCTCTATAGCTCTTCTTGATTTCTTCTCATTTCATGCATCATCTGCTATTCATTCCCATTTCCAAGTCTTGTCAATCACCTTTAAAACGCTCTAAATAGAAATGAAAGGTGAAAGTTTGGCAGCTAAAGGCTGCAGGTGAATCAAAGAGCACCAAAAACTGATCCCCAACTCCACCGACACATGGATGTTTTCCACATTCACGCCACAACAATGTAAGAATACTTTAATGATTTCACACGGTTTACACTACACAAAGTTCATCTTCAACATTTCACAGCAGACACGCAGGATGTAGAGAGGACGAGGGCACCAGCCATGCAGAGCAAATATAGGTTTATTCAGAGGGAGCTGAGAGTACAGATGAGCCGGCAGCTAAAATGGGTGTTGAACTACAAGCATCCATTACTGCGCGGGTGGGGGTGGAGGGTATTTACAGTGAGGATGAAAGCAAAGATGTTTGGGTTAATGATGGTCAGCTGTGCCTCTGACAGATGAAGGTCGTCTGTGACTTTGGAGGTTGTTCAGTGGAAAAGCACTCCTCAGAAACCTTGTAACATATTAACAAATGTAGCTTTGATGAACATTACGTGGAATAACTTTCAACTGAGACACTGATTCCAGCTAAAATGACCCAGGCTCACTGATTTACTGCGTTGCAATCACACAAACAAACTAAAAGTGGAAGCGTCTGATTGTGTAACAGCTGAATCGGTACAGTAAAAGTTTGAGTTGCGGGAATAAAAGCGGGAAGATTGCTTTGCTTTTTCCTGATGATGGACGCTATTTGGAACATGTAGAAATTTTTAAAAATTACTTGTGTAACTTTTTATGTACATTAAACCAATTAAACTGTTCTGACTCAGTAACTTAGTTTTTATTTTTATTTTTATTTCGCTGGTTGGTTTTATTTCAAGCGAGATATTATTTTTATAATTAAAATTTTCATTTGTATTTTATTTATTTAGCGTGATATATAGAAGCTTTAAACTCACTAGAGAAATTTGCTGTCAATTAAAAGAATTTGGGCTACTGTCTCAAAATTGTGACTTCACACTAGTTACATGTGATAGAATTTCAAATAATGTCAAAAATTCAAGTTGGGCATTTTGAAATTCTCAGTATTTCAGAATAATCAAAAATTTTCACATAAACTGAAATTTTAAGAAAACGACTGAAAGTTTTGACAAATTTTCTGGCAAATTTTTTTCAACGTACATTTTTTCCGTTGGCAGAAAGTTTCCATAGTAACCGTTCTAATTTCAATATAATACATTTCATATCAGTTTACAATTCCACTCTTTAATTTCTAATTATATTTTTATGGTGTTTAAACACAAATCTAACAACATAGCCAAAAAATAATATTATGAAATAAAGTCACCTTCATTTTTTTAAATTACATAAACATTTATTGGTTCATTTATATCACTTACACAGTTTATTCACTTTATAAGTTGTTTTAAATTCGCTTACCACTGAACAGTTTGGGGCTCTGTACCTTCACTTACACCTCAATTTGTCTCTAGAGGGATATGTTAGAATAAGTGTAGTGCAAATTGCTCATGCTTGGCTAAGAAGCACAACCAAAGGGTAATATTAAAAATCAGAGCATTTAAAGCTGGAACATGGGGACAAGCACAATGGTTAAGTCAGTGTGCACACAGTCTAAGAACGTGGGGAAAAATGGGTTTGGAGGATTTGCAAAGACGTCAGTTATGCACGTTGATCAAGATTGCTATTAACGAATGATTCACATTTAACAACAACATCAGTATCTGCACACATGAACACAGCTGGGATGTCCAGGGGGGCACTTCAGGGTCACATTACAATCAGACTAAGGTCAAGGTTCACAATTACATCTATGATTTATACCTTTACAATTAAACAACAACAGCATACAGAGAAATATGCAATATATACATAATAACTTCACTATTGGACAAAAATGGGATTCATCCCACATGAATGTGTCAGCCTGACTTTAAAACCTTCATATATTCCTGTTTAAATTCTCCCACTGAGAAGTGCAGACAATGCTGCCCCACAGTGGCAGACTAAAGTAATACAAATGTCATATGGACGCACATGCACCAGAAACAGGCAACATGCTTAAATGATATTAATGTTACATTACAGCCACATGGAAACAGACCACAACACATGTCCATCACTGAAGACACAAACAGCAGAGGAGCGGGTACGAATGTTTGGTCAGCTGAGTGAGGGTAGAATAACAGGATAAGGAAAAGGATGCTGATATGGACAGAAGGCACTTTGGAAAGATAAGGAGTCCCACAGTTACAGTAATAATAACAGTAAAACAAAATAAATAGATAAACAAAATCAGCATCTCTGAATTGCAAATGTGTGAATCTTGAAGTGAAAAACAAAAGGATTAAATAATCATTTCACATAAATTAGAGGCAAAAGATGGTTAGCTTAGCATAAAGCCACAAATCATTGTTATATCGACCTTTTCGCATCGATAAATAACTTGATATGATCTTCAGTGAGCTGAGGAGAGGAGCTGGAAGGCGGTTTGCCATGTTTGGTCAACAGCAGGCTTCTGTTTCTCGTTTCTGTAGCTAAGTTAACCCAATCATAACCCAATCATTGCTGTTGTTGCGACTTCATATTTAATTTACAGCTTTGAGAATGGATTCATTGAGTAAGGTTGTAACTGTGGTTGTTACCACCGTCTGTAACTGCTGCTCGAGCTAGCGTGACATAAAGGAAGCGGATGCCTGTGCAGCTTCTTTAGGAAGTTATATCATTTATGCTTATTTCATTGCAAAAATTGAAAACATTGTCGTTTTAAAGAAAAATATAGTTGTTGATTGATGATGTCACCTATAATCTAAGCCAGGTTAGCTCTTTAGCTCTTTTGTGTTACAATGAGAAGAACAAAAGATGTGCTAGCAGATCCAAAAGTTAGCTTTTTAGCCAAATGCTAAGTGAAGCGACCCCGTTTACTAAAACCGAGTTATTGGTTTGCAGTGTTAATTGTTGCGTGCACCATCTTTGTGCGCACTGCCCTAAAGAGAATGCATGGGAAAATATTGCAATAAAGTTTTGCTTAAATGTAAATTTTATGAAACAGTTTTTGTGTATTTACAGAAAAAAAATGCACAATAAAGTTTCGAGGAATAAAAACTGACCTAAAGCCACCTGAACAGCAGATTAGAGCACAATGAATTCTTATTGCCATTAATGCTGATAGACAGGTTGCTTGACTTCTTCCTATAATAAATATGGTCACTGAGAAACACAGAATAAACAGCATATAGGATACGTAACATACACGTCACTGGTGTAATACATAAATCCAGTGTATCTGAGGCTGTTTGAGGCTTATACTGGATGGTTTATTCCTTTAGTTAACGTCACGGACAGATCTACCAGGTCACAGACACACGACTATTATAAATATTAAAGTAACGATGGCCTTATTATTGCTGATCCAGCACACGGTGCAGATGGAAGGGTTTTGCTACAGGTATGGCACAGCTCAGTACAGCAGGTCGTGTTGTTTTTCAGCAGCGCACCACACAAAAGCAGCAGGAAATTTAAAAAAAAGAAAAAAGAGGCAGAGAGTCGGATAGAGCGACGTGGAGCTGGAAGGAAACGGCTGATGTGTTGCTGTGTGCTGTCAGATTGTCACGTGGAGGCTTTGAGATGCAGCCAGTCACTCTCAAACTCACTCTGCTGCCATTCGCTCTATGTGCTCAGTCAGCAGCTTGTACTGTTCTGCAGAGGGACAAAATACATGCGTTGTTCTTCCACACGTAAAGGAGCCACTTTTTTATTATTTACACACAGTTTATGATCACCGACAGAGCAGCTGTGCATACAATGAAAACAAAAATATGAGATGGCATTTGGGTATTTTCTGATTACTGAATCACAAGTTTCTACCAGAAGACAACAGAAAAAAAAATCCTTATCTTGAATTTTTAAATGATAATTTCAACTTTTAAATAACTGCCTTTTATTATCCTTATATATGAAAACATTGATCCGTGAATACAAGAAAACTGGACCAATCCAAGGCTACTTCCTGCTTTACCTTCATTCAGGTTCCCAATAACTGCCTGCTTCTTCAGGAAGTCATTGCAGAGCTTCCTACTCAGACCAAACGCCAGCATGTTGTGAGTGAATGTCCTGAAAATACACACAGCACCAACATCGTCTCAGTACAAGAGGAAAATATCACAAACACACAATAAATATTGTGCAGTCGTTGGCACATCCTCAGGGTTGTCACAATAACCGTGTTTTACAGTAACTATACGACTGAAACATCTCAGTAACAGCATTACAGATATTATAGATTACACATGTAATATTATGGTATACATGATAATGGCGAAACAAAAATCTGCTATTGGGACACACCAATACGCCCAGCTGCAGAGGTTTTGTAGCCACCTCTCACCTTTTATTAATCATTTTCATGACTGTGGACTTATGCAGGACTAAAGTAATGGGCCCACCTTTTAATCTGTATTTAATCAGTATTGCATTTAATCTGCAATACTGTCTGCATTAACAGACATTGCAACACGTGCGTGGCTCTGTAACACCACTGTTACCACTGATGCAACAAGTCAGTTTGTGAAATTTCTGCCATGCACACGTTTCACGATCAGCTGTAAATGATGTTACTGCAAAGCGGAAGCATTTAGGAACCACAGCCGCTCGGCCACCAGTCGTCACGTCATGTAAAGTTACTGAGGGGGGGATCTGAGTGCCGAAGAACATAATCTGCATTAACATCAGCGCTTAAAACGTGTGACGGGGGCTTCATGGCTGAGCAGTGAGCCTCACATGAGTGTTGTAAACGTGGAAAAACACTTCTCAGTCTGACGGATGAGTCACAGTTTGACCAATGCCAGGAGAACGTTACAAAAAAAAGGCGGTATAGCTACATTTAATGTAAATTTTTTTTTTACATACACTACAAAAGTGTGATTTATACATCAAAGCTTATTGTAGAGGTTCAGAAGTTATGAGCATTAGTCATGAATCTACACGTGAGGTGCTACTGTGCGCCCACACGAGCAACAGAAAGGTGACTGAAACCATCTCATTTGTTGTTTGAGACACTAAAAAGATGTTCAGATTATTTTATTAATTACCACTTATTATCTCATCACCTGTGTTTTGTAACCATTTTATTACCTCCACCTAGGAGCTCATGTTTTGGTTTGTCATTCGGTCTGCACCATCTGATTTTACTGCACTGCAAACTTCTTAAAGTATGTTTAAAAAAATGAATATACAGAAAATAAAATACTATTCCCTTCAAAGTAAATATTGCCCAGAGAGCGAGCTGCCCTGGCGGGCGTTCGCGCTCCTTGTTAGGATTTCTTTCTATTACTACGTGGAAATCACGGAGGTGTTTTGGTTACCCCAGCTGGCCAAAGGCGATGTTCTCATCGATTTTGTAGCTGTCCTTCTTCTCCTCATCAGTCATGTGACACCACTTCTCCCTGCAGCAAAAACACAGTCGCAGTCAGACTTCAGTTCCACTCGACCTTCAGCTCGTCCACAGGAACAGGTCAGGGGTGGGTGTCACACAAATATCGCATCCAGCAAGGTTTCTTTACACAGAACATTGTGATTTTTTTAAACTATATTGTGAAAAGCCAAGAAAAACCAAACAAGCATGACATCCAACCCTGTGACTGTCACTTTCATTTCATTACACATATAAGACACGAAAGAGGACAATAACCAGCCATCAGCGAAAAGACAACAACAAATGATTCATTCACAAAGAATCATCATTGTCAACACATGAAAAGCACTGATTTGGACTTTACTGCTGCAAAACAAATATTTATGAATCTGGAAATGTTTCCAGAGGTCTTTGATGTGAGTCCATGTTCATTTTCTCGTCTATGTCGATGATGCAGCTTTACATGTGTGCTCCGTTTGTCTCTTATAATTTACATTTGACAGTTTTGACTCATTTGTCCTGAATTTGAATTAAATCTTTTATAACGCTTGAAAAAGAAGAAAACATGCCGTCGTCTGTCTTTGAAGCAACACTCCACAAACTCCCCGAATAATGAAATCTTATCTGAGTCTGTCCTGGAAAAACAAAATCAAAACTATAAGTTGAAAATGAATTCATGACTTCTGTCACACACAGACGGCTATGTGTGAATATTTTTTATGCACTTATTATTATATCCATTGCTAACATCATATATTTGTCAAGGCAGAAATGAAAGAAGATCAAACATGTTACATTTTTTACATTTTTAAATTCTTATTTTTGCACGTCTATATTTAGATGTAACCAGTCTGCAGTGTAAGTACAAAAGCAAGCACACACACTGATTTTTAAAAAAGGCAGGAGAGGGGAACATGCAGATGGAGTCAGAGGAAAAAAAATGCAAGCAGATTAATGGTTTGAACATGCAGTGAGCTGTGAAGAGGCAGAGAGCATCTCCAGACTGCAGTGGATCTGCTGCCATCTATAAATACCATCCCAGACATTATACAAGCCCTTTTTGCACATTCCGGATATTAACTGTGGGTGTGATGCTCGTCAGAGGTAGGCACAAAAATCACTTCAACTGCAGCGTGACAGAGCTGCGCCCGACAGCCCCGACATGCCAACAGACGTCGAAGAAAGAAAGAAGAAAAAAATGATCTTCACATCTCACCGTGCTCTGATTATGCAGATGTCCACATAGCACAGCTTCACATTACTCTCTGGTCATCACTAACAGAGGATCTCCTCTCACGGTTCACCGGAGCACATGTGACAAATCAGACCCGGGGCGACTGCCAGACCTCGAGACTCAAGTTCTGACATCCATCGGACATTTTTGGGGTTTTTAGCACAGATTCCTTCAGATTTCCATCTTTATTCACCCATCAGAACATCTGGCGAGCACGGCTGTCGTGCAGTGAAATTGGAGGTCGTCTGTTTTGGTGACTATGGAGTCAGAGTGTCACCATACTAATCGGTCTGGCACAAATCAGTGACGCATTTTAAAAAGCTGTAACGTTCACAATGCCGGGTGTCCACACCGCCCACCGCCCGGTGGTGTGACAACAATACTCCATCAGCCTTTTACGGCTGGGGGTAAAGACTGTTAATGGTTGTAACACTCGTGACACAGAAGTCATTTTTGTTGCTGTGGATGTTTGAGCTGTCAGCGTTCATACTCATCCATCCAAGTCATGCATGGATTTGTGGAGTCACCGCTTCCTATGAGAAATGAAGCTACTCAGTGAGTTCACAGTTCCTTTGCATTATTAACCAGATGAGGTGGTTCTCGCAAGCTGCTCCTCAGCAGGCTTCCTGACCTTGGCCAATCAGAAGAACGTGGATTTTAAGGTCCCCATTTCAACTTAAGGGGATAGCTTAGCTTCGCTGACAGTGAATCAACCACAAATAACGTAAAGAGAGACAACACCAAAGCAGAAGGAAGCATTAATATAGAGAAAATGGGCACTGCTGTGTTTTCTGCTCTAAACTTTTAATACCAAGCACAGCAAACAACAGGGGAAAAGTACTTGACTTTTAGCTAGCAAGGAAGCTATAAAGCAGGCAGACCTCAGTCCAGCAGAGCGCCTTCGGGACAGGAGATTCACATCACTGCAGCAACTCTGTGATGCTAACGTGTCAACATGCACAAAATCTCTTCCATGAAGAATTACGGCAGCTCAACAGAGGCCCGACCTGCTACTAACAAGGTATCCCTAATAAAGTGGCCCTCTGAGTGTAGTTTGGCTTCTGTCTTGTATATTAGCAGGAAGTGGTATGTACCATGCAAAGTGCAGTATGGCAGCAGCAGAGACCTATGTAAAGACCTATGTCATTCACATTCTCAAAGCTCTCTGTCCCCTTCAGGTTTAGTCCTCATGAAGATCTGCCCTTTGCCTTCTCCTCCACCTAAACTTTGATCTTTGCTTGTTTTGGTTTTTTTGGACAAACAGAGGGACAGACCTCACATCTTTCTCTTCATCCTGCGTTCCCCTGCCCGGCAGCAAGGCACAAGGAGACAAAGGGTTAAAGTCAGCATGCAGAAAAGGAGAGAACAATAGCAGCTTTTAGAGAAGGAGAAGGAGAGGAGAGCAGACAGGTGGAGAAAACAGAGAGAAAACAGGTGAAGAGGGGGCTAGAGGCAACAGTAGCAAATATTTCATTTAGACAGGAAGTGACAAAGCAATAGGTGCTCCTTTAAACTCTAGAGATTCATATTTCCATCATTTACACGAAGCTAGCTAGTATTAAACAGACTCACCTCGTGGTCGGAGATCTTTTCTTCCTCTCACAATGGACAGCATCAAAAAAGGCGGCGTTCCAAAATCTCAGCGTGTGCCTGACAGACAGAACATGGACACGTTTCAGGCTTCACGCCTCCACCAAACAGCCAGAAATAACCGTCACCTCTCCAGGCACAAAGAGGCTCTGGTATGATTCATACTGCAATGCTAAACATTTCTAACATGTGCAGTTCCCAACGCGCCGGTAATGACTCAGTGAAATTGGGGTGGGGGGGTGGGGGGGCAACAATGTGTAGAAGCTGCTTTTTGAAATTAAGCAGTAAACCGAACAGAGCTCCTTTTTGCGTCGTGCCACTGATTTGAAATGTTACCTTTTTGTTTCTCATCACTTTCAGTTCAATATTGTTACTTTTTAATTTGTAACAATTTCTGTTATATGGTCACATTATGACATTTTGAACAATGACTGTGAATTAATGTTGTTTTTCATCTCCTAATGTCATACAGTTTATGCCATAATACACTTAGGTTTTGTGCGTGGGATCATTGTCCTGTTTCATGACGCAGTTTGGGTCGAGCTTTAGCTGTAGCACAGACGGCCTCACATCTGACTCCAGAGGACGGCCGGTACTGTCAAGAACTTTAACATTAAACATGCTAACTATGGAGCTTTAGGCTTTTTGCATTTTCTCTGAGCGACACACGGTCATTCTTTGGGGTGAATTTCCTGACGTTCCCGACCAGCAAACCACCCAAACCTCTGCTTTTATAGAGGTGCTCACACGTGCTGATGATCAGTTCATCAGGTGCATTTGATTAGCATCACCTGGCTGCTACAGAACTCAGTGTATTCTAGTTTTCTCTTAATTGAGTCCCGTGAAAAGTTTCTTCCTCACATGATGTGATTCTTACCAGATAGGTTGCTGCTTCAGGTGAGTGTACAGGTACACCTTTTCCCCTTTCTTTTCCTCTGGAGCGCCTGACACTGAAGAGGAGGATGAAATATAACAGGCAGTGATGGACTCAGGTTTGTTTCTAGAACATTCTTTAAAAAAGTAAGAGCACTGGAGCAGCGAAGTGAAATAAAAAATGATTTCTGAGCTACGATACCTGGTGATTTAGGCTTCGTCTCCCCCGGATTTTCCCCATCACTGCAAAACAGATTGTAAGAGTGAGGAATACAGTGACAAGCGAAAGTGTTAATGAACAGACTCAAAGGAGGAGGTGCAGATGCTCACTCAGACTTGGGAGCCACTGAGCTTCTCAGCTTGCTCTCCAGGCCCCCAAAGAAGCCTTTGACGTCAGTCTTGGACGTGTGTTTAAGGAGGCGCTCGGCAGCGTCCTTCTTCCCTGACAGCCAGGTGTTAGCCTTGTTGAGATAAGAGTCCAGACCAGCTGGAGCACCACCGCGATCCAACAGCTCCGAGGGAGATGGCTGAGACTTTCCTGAGAAGAAAAGCTCAAAATGCTGAGTGCTAACGTTGCCTAACAGCATCTCCCAGCAGCTACCTGCTTTGCACCGTCTGAGGTGGGGGGTTATTTTCACAGGTGTTCACTGAAGTACTTAAAAAAAATAGGCCCGTGTGAGATTTAATGAAGTGAACGCTTCACTTTAGCCCAGCTGCAACTCAGTGAGCTGGAAACGAAAACAGTCATTAGTCTGTAAGATTGTGTTCACAACACAAAAGTGGAAACATGCTGTTACTCTGTGTTAAATCAGGGCTCTCTGCAGACTGCAGCAGACCTTTGTGTGTCGCTTTGCGCCGCAGTGCAAGTTGTTATAAGCAGAAAAAAATATTTAACTTAGCAGACGTGCCTGCAGACTCGCTGATGCAATGCACTGTGTCACAGTGGTGTACTAATCACTCAGTGCTTCCTGCTTGCATAAGCACAAACACTACCTTTATTTGTGATGCTGCTGCAAGAGAAACCACAGAGCCAAACCCTGCTGGTAACATTCCCTGAATCAGCACTGAGGTGTCTTGTTTTTATAAAACAGACACAAACACAGATGTCGGTCTTTTGCACTTTTGCAGCTAAAAGTTGGAAAAGAAAAGCCTTTAATTTGGGCTGCAGAGGCTCAGCAGCGTTTCTCTTAAAAAGCAACACCTTACAGTCGCTCTGAGGTGGCGTACAGACTGTTTTCAAGAACTTCAGCTGATCTTACCAACGTAATAATAAGTGAAGCACATGGTCATGAGGTTTTTTGCCGGGCTGTAGTCGTCCATCTGGTAACACCTGCAACAGAAAAACAAAACAAGAAAACACAGCATTTCTTCAGATGTGATCCTATGAAATGATGACTTTGGTGGAAAATATATGAACTAAATATTATGTAATATTATGTACTTTGTCTGTTTCTGTGGAATTTAAGCAAAAACCACTCAATGCTGAATTTTCTGAAACTTGTTGGAGAGGTAAACAAATGAAGATGCATTTACTGCCTTGGGTGTGTGTTTGAGGTCATGTTCATGCAGAAAATCTTCAGAGATCCTGGAGAATTATTGCTCAACAACACTTTAATGATCCCAATAAGGTCGGACTCGTTGGAAGTTAACAGTAAAGAAAAGAGGAGCAGCTCTTTCTGCACATTACTGCAAAGGTTTTACTTCTTTTTGTTTTGTGGCACAGTTCAATTTTCTAATATTACTTAAAGTTCCTTTTAATGTCAGAATGTAATGTTCTTGACAGATTTATCTGATCTTTCATGTAATCTGTGACTGATTATTAACAACTGAATAATCTTCAAATTACCTTGATAATGCACATAGAAGAATAAAAACCTCGAGCTAACGAGAGCGCCACCTTTGGTTCAGTTGCAGCAGCATTTGCAAGACGCAGCTTTGATTCCAGCTCTGCTAAAAACTTATGTCACATGACCACTTATTCAAAATGATGGCTCAAGTTCACAGTAAAAAAAAGTTACAGTTGGACCGTATTTACTTACTCAAATAGCACAACTGCAAAAGACTGCACGAGTCTGTAGAAGGTGGCCTCGCTCACACATTTGGAGTGGCAGCGCTGTGAACACAGTACAAGTACATGTCACTGCAAGGAAACAACATTTCAGGAGAATAGAACACCTGCGCTTCTTTCTTCACATGCATCAGAGTGATGGTTTTCCCGTCACACGACAAACAAGAAAACAATCGAAAACACATCTTTTTCAGCTAATGCCGTATTCACCAGATTCCCTCCTTCCTTGATTAAACCACAGCGTGTGGCTTTGCAGGAAATGACTGAGCCTTGAGCTATGAGCCCGTGAGATGCTTTTAAAGACTGTTCTCTCTGTAACAGCCAGTGGGCTCAATGTTGCAAACAGTAAACGAGTCAGAAGGACGATGGTGGTGTTGGTCAGGGTTTGCTGGTGGAATTTGTGGAAAGAGGAAAACAAATACAAAACAACAGACTTATCTCTGCGGCCACAGCTCAGCCGTTTCCTGTTGATGTGAGAACATCGAGAAGGCCAGAAGGAGCTGAGGATGCACAGTGTAAAATCTACACATGAGTTTATCATTTGTTTGAACACTCGTTTGTTTTTGACTCGAAACAAACCCGACGGGTCAGCAGCATCTGTAATTTAGGACTCAGGCACCTGTCTGCATGTAAAGACAGGTAAGCAAGAAGAAGAAGAAGAAGAAGAAGAAGTGCAAATGACTCCTTCAGTGAACTCTGATGGAAATTTGCTACAACTGGCAAACAAAGCCTTCACTGTGTCTCAGCTCTAAAGTGTTTGATGACTACCACGTCGGGCTGGAACCAATTATTTCATTTAATCTGCTGATTATTGTTTGGATTAACCATTTAGTCCATGAACCGTTTCCAATGCTTTGTTCTCGTTTGTATAATTTTGTTTGTTTAAGAAAGCAAACCCAGAGATACGCCGGCCTCTGGAACATTTATCAGGAGGGGATCAGGGGCCTTTCCAGAGACGCCGAGGCCGTTCAGCTGGATATCCAGGAGTCTTCTCAGCTGAGAAGACAGAACAAGTGGCACGTGTCTTAATATTGAGGACGTGAAGGATGAGATGCAGAAAGCTCAAGGACTTGAAGAACCACCATAACTAAAGCTCAGGAACTTTGCCAAGAACTCAAAGAGGTGAATGAGAAGCAGAGCTCAAAGTGACAAAACGGGAGGTGAGAATCTCGACAGAGAACTCCCGAGAGACAAAAAAGAAAGTGAAAA